>NC_141099.1:12525000-12627500 GCF_041138505.1 Cibotium barometz
AGCATGATGTCGGTGAAGAAGGATCTAGAGGTCAAAGCTGCGATGTGCCAAATGTATGTATGAACTCAGCAAATGATATGTAACTCCTCACCTAAAATGGTAAATCAAGATAACGGCGAGGAAGCCAGAATGATAGGATACGAGTAGAGATCGCACGATCAGGGTCTGGGATGGAGACATAGTGATGTCGACGATGAAGATGGTGGGTAGCACAGCGATCATAAGCAGGGTAGAAGTAGTAATGGGAATTCATGTTGTCCCGCCAAAGCCCGAAAGTGTGGAAACACCACTAAATGTGCTCAAGAATCCCACACTGCATGTGGAAAAGCACCAATGTGCTCAAAATGACCAACCGTGCATGAACAAGGGATAAGATGCACGTGTGAATGCCCAAAATACACCAAATGGCCTAAAATATGCATGTGAATGCTCAAAATACACTAAAACGACCCAAAGTGTGCACGTGAATGCCCAAAATGCACCAAATCCACCACACGGCACACTAACCACCACCACTACAAGGCTCAAAACATGTGAACAACCCCAAAAAAACATCAACGCATGTGACACACCTCACACATGTGAAACAACCCCAAATAAAACATCAACGTATGTGACACACCTCACACGTGTGAACAATCACCCAATATGCCCACACTACTCATGAAATATCTCCACAAACTCAAGGCATGAGGATGAGCCCCATCTCCTCATGTAAACACCTCTAACTCAATGGTATACTAGAATGCCTGGGAACTACCACTACCACTAGCAAGGGTGTGCAAGGGTCAGAGTGTGGAATGGCCAAAGAATCCAAAGGTTGAAGGTGTGGAATGGTCAAAAGATCAAGGGTTGGGGTGTGAATGGCCAAGGGGTCTAATGGTGTGAGTGTGAACGGTAAAAACAAAACCCTAAACAAAACGGTGTCAATTTCTCTTTTATCCCCACTCCTCTGTTGTGCGTTTGCCACGCTGCGCTTCTCTATTGTCGGGCTACACTTCTGTATTGCCAAGCTGTGCTTCTCTGTTCGTGCTCATGGCTCTTCCTCTATTGTCGGGCTACGCTTCTCCGTTCGTGCTCATGGCTCTTCCTCTGTTGAGGCTACGCTTCTCTGTTGCCGGAACAGGACTGTGAGTAAACGGGTGCATGCTTCCTTCTGTTGAAACGGTTGTGCGTTTCCTGTTGTTTGTTGAAATTGCTCTGCGTTTCATGCTGTTGAAATGACAATGCTATTGGCTATTTGGCAGCAATCGGTACTGCTATTGGCAACCGTCTCTACATGCTATGAAATGTGCGCAGCCATCTCTGTGCCTGTGTTAGCTTCTGTTGGCAGCACTGCTGCTGCAAGGGCTATTGGTAGCCATCTTTGCATGCTACAAAATGTGCGCAGCCATCTCTGTGTTTGCACAAGGGTTGTTGGGCAGGTGGTTCTGTGATTCCTAGAGATGCAAATCTCTATGATGGCGAGAACCTTGGATTTAATTCCTGTACTGTATATTTGATGCCTTTGTGTTTGTTTGCTGTACTATATATTTGATGCTTTTCTTGGAATCAAATAGCAGACCTTTTTTCCCTTTGGTTGCAAGTTGCTTCCCCTAGACATGCACTTGCATCAAACCTTGTTATGCTTTGATTTATTGATATCTTGCTACTAGTTAACTCGTATGAATCCTTGTAGGCATGAAATTTTTTGGTAGTATCTTGCTGTAGAGAACTTTAATCACTATGCATGTACTCTGTTAACTGCTTGTAAATTTCTTGATTCAGTTCATGTTGTGAGTGATAACTATGAAATGCATGTAATTCTTCATCCTTTTCCAAAATGGCTGTTGGAGGCTATTTTTTGTAGCCTTCTTGATCTTGTCATGCTTGCATGTAACCCATAAGCTTGCATGTATTGCTTTCATTGTTTTGGCTGCATGTGACACCTTAGTTGTGTTTGTGTAGATAGGATTTGTGTGTTTGCTTCCTTGGCTAGATAGGTTAGAAGACCCACCCCTGCTGCCATCTTGCCTGTGATTCCTCAGTGGATGCCAAACCAATCAATGGTTGGTATTCCCCACTCTAACAGCCAACATAACTCTAGCCCTATGGTGTACAGAGCACCCTGGCTAATGCTAGTAGATTGGGTTCAACTTCGAGTAGGGTTTTATTAATATTGACCAGAATGTTAAAGGCTGTGTCTTCAACAACTTCTAGTAGTAGTATAAATGCCCTTTCATCAAACTTTCAATGCATGCATGTAACTGTGTACACATTTGTTCATCATACATGGATTCAACTGTGTGCATAGATCCATTTCATTGGTTTCTTCATGCATGCATTCAAAATGTCTGTAAATTTGTCAATCTTGGACTGATTCAGACCATTCTTGCTATACATTCTTCAAGATTGCTTGCAACTGCCTTGATTGCAGAAAGATTCACAACTGTTTGATTTGTTTGCTAGTAGATATCTAACATGATCTGTCAATTCCTGCAACTCTAATGTATAGCTGTAGAATCCCTTGGTGTAAATGGTAACACATTGGCTTGCCAATGACCTCAGTTCAGTTCTGAGAGGGATTGCTATATACCTTTAAACTTTCTTGCAAAGATCAACTTGCTGTTTGGTGGACGCTTTTTTTTTCTTGCACAGAAACAAGAAAATCAAGAATAGAATGAAGTTTTAGGGTAAAGATCACTTACTGATGTAAAGTTTTGTACCAATCTTGCTTAAAACACTTAAGTTCTTCACTCTACACTATTTTCTTGATAATCTTTATGGATTTTCTTCATAATCTCTGCATTAACTGTCACTGTTTCAAGGAACTCTACATAGCTACATAAAACTTTACACAAAATTCAAGAAACTGCACAAACTTCAATGAACTGGAGTAATCTTCAATTTTCTATACAAAATCTGTAATTATTATAATAATCTGCACCAAAACTCTGTTCTGCATAGCAATCTGTACTCTACACAATAATCTGTAGCACAGACTGCACTAGTCTTTGAAACTGCAATGAAATTTTTTGCAAAACTGCTTAAGAAACCAAGATTCTTGTAAATCTGCTCCAAGAACTCGAAGATTTTGGAAAACAGGACAGAAATAGAGGCTTAATGGATTTTAAATTGGAATTGTAAGCTCTCTAAGCAACATAATGTAAGAAAATCTCTCAATTTTGCTTAAGAAACCAAGATTCTTGTAAATCTGCTCCAAGAACTCCAAGATTTTGGAAAACAGGATAGAAATAGAGGCTTAATGGATTATTAATTGGAATTGTAAGCTCTCTAAGCAAGATAATGCAAGAAAATCTCTCAATTTTGGTTGTAAAAATCTCTGTAAACCCTAATTCGAAAATCAAGATCAAGAAGATAAAGAGGTTCAAGAACCAAACAGTAAACTGGATTAGGGTTCTAAAAAATAGTGTTTAATACAAATTTGAAAATGATTAACAGAAATCTCTTTGCTAATCCTATCAAACAAGAAATTAACAAATCTGAAAACTATGTAAAAATCAGTTTCAAAAATGATTAACACTAATCACTCCCTAAGCAAGGACCTAAGCCAAAGGCTCTGATACCATTACAAGAAACTAGGGTTAGCCACTCAAAGCATGGAGTGACAACATGGGTGTAGGTCACTATCCTAGGGCAATAGCCAAGAAGGCCATGGAAGCTTGGGCATGAGCACCAAGAAGACATGAATGTCTATAGAATGAATATGATCAAAAAGGGTACAATGCTCACGAGCCCTATGTCTCATATAGAATCCCCTAAAAGTACACATGTAAATGTCCCTAAGCCCAAGTGCCTAGGCCCCATTCCCTATGTGCATGTGCACCCAAACCTACTTCATTACAATACCGACCAGCACATGCACACACACATGCATCAAGTCTGACTCTTGTAAGCCTAGTACATAAAATCTTCATAAACACAATGGCATTCCTGTTAGAATAGATTTCCCACAGAATACAAGCTCTGATGATGTTGAATAGCAATCTAGTATGTTCATCACTAAAGGACCATTTACCCAAGATCCAGTCCCCCAGAATGTTTGAATGCCCAAGCTCTTCTCAATCCATTTTGGCAGCTTGGATAGGTTCCTCTAATTGCTGGCAATCCCAAAACACATGTTTACCATCTTCAAGTGATGACTTGCACCTAGGACAAATACCACTAGAGATATTTCTCTTTTGAAGTTTGGAGAAGTTTGGAGCCAATAGGCAATGCCCACATACATACCTTCCACATAAAGACCTGGAATTTCTTAGGAAATTGGCTATCCCAAAGGAGTTTCCACCTCTTTTTACAAGTGGGGGGGCTCCAATTGACTTTCCAAATTTTATTTCAATACTCAAGATTGGCATCCCCCTTTCTCATCTCAGTGAGTACAGCTCTTTGGTTTTTTCATCCTTTAGCTTGATACCATTGAGCTAAGCCCAATCTTTAATCCAGGCTGAGACATCAGTAGCAGTAGAACACAACTCCCTTTGAGTTAGATCTAGTACCTGAGCTATCAGATCACTCTCCCTACCAGATAAATGATATTCCAAAATTATATGATCCACATCCTTCCACCCTTTGAGTTAGATCTAGTACCTGAGCTATCAGATCACTCTCCCTACCAGATAAATGATATTCCAAAATTATATGATCCACATCCTTCCACCCTACCACGCCCCAATCCCAATAGTCATCCAAGTACCTAAAGCCTTTGTTATTGAGCTTCTTTGCAGAAGATATGTCAACAAGTAAAGACAAAGGGGGTTTAAATTTGTGTGTCCACAAAATACCCAAGCTGAACATAGAGTTGCTAGTCACTCTGCCACCCCCATCCCAAGTAATGAGACCCAAGCAGTCTTTCCGTCTTTTGTATAATGTTTTGTAAATTGCTGAACTGGCAACCTTAAGAGGAGCAAATGAAAATAGTTTATCCTTCCAATTTAAATCCATCTATTTACCTTTAGCCTACAAATCAAAGAGCTCAACCAGTTACCTCATCATTAGTGCCCAAGTAGTGTTCTGGGATAAACATCTAGGAAGCATCAAGTAGGCAGATGAATAATACCAATGCCACCTTCTCCTTTTGGAACTGTTAGTTTGTCCCAGGCTACCCAAGCAGAGGATTTTTTGATTCCATTGCCATTCCTCCATAGGAGTCTCTAACACGTCCTATAATTTTCTTCCAATGAAACTTGCCAAGATCCAACACAGGGCAAAGGAACATAAAATAAGCATTCAACATTGTATTGTAAATATCAACCCTACTGTGAAAAGGAACTCTGATACCCTCCCATTTTTAAAATTTTCCAAGAAACTATTTATTGTCCACTCTACCAATTGTATATTAGTTACCCCAATTCCAAAGGGGACGCCAAGTAACCTGAAAATATGACCCTTTTGCACCACCTCATAACCCCACCTTTGCATAACAAATCATTGTCCTTAGTCAAGCTGATAATTCTGGATTTCAGAATGTTACATTTAGAACTAGAGGCACTGGCAAACTCTTGCACTATCTCTAAAGCCAATCTAACATTATTGTTCTCAGCCCTTAGAAATAGTAGGGAATCATCAGCAAAGCATTGAATAACCAATTGTTCACTATGCTTAAGCTTTAGCCTAGTAATGTTACCATCTCTGTAGGCCATTTCTAGGGATATCACTAGAGGATGAGAAGCAATAGCAAACAAAAGGGGGGCTAGAGGACAGCCTTGTCTCATTGATCTATTAATCTCAAACCCACCTACCACTCTTCCATTTAACAACACATTAGAGTAGCCTCCCCAAGAAAGAGTATAAATTCAGGTTGCTATTTTGGTCCCAAAACCAAGCTTTTCCATCACTCTTGCTACAAAAGACCAATGAATCTTGTCATATGCTTTCTCTAAATCCAGTTGTAACAATATGATACATTTTTGGTGAGTTTTGATAGCCACATCTCTTCCCAACATTTTTGATGAGTTTTGATAGCCACATCTCTTCCCAACAATGTAGCAAAGATATCATCATATATTAACCTACCTTTGATAAAGCCATGTTGTTTTTTGGACACCACATCTTGCAGCACTGGAGTAATTCTAAGAGCAATCACTTTGGCCACAATTTTGTAAATCAATGTTAGCAATGTGATGGGCCTCCAGTGACCAAATCTGTTATAGGCAGTTTGCTTTGGAATAAGTTCCACCAACCCTTCTTTGAAATCCTTATCCATATGACATGTATTGAAAGCTCTCCTGCAGATATCACCCACAAAATCCTTCAAGGAAGGCCAAAAAGCTATAAAACTCTGTGGATAGGCCATCCTAGCATGGGGCTTTATCTCTCTCCAGTTTTAACAAGGCACACCAACATTCCTCCACATCAATACCCCTTTGCTTTGTCTAGATCCACATTTTGGCTCAGTAAGCCCAACAACCTATCTTTGGCTTGAAACCTCCTCAAGGAGCAATCTTCAGCCCTCAAACCTCCTCAAGGAGAAATCTTCGTTCTCACGCTAAGAGTAGATCCCGAGAATTTAACCCACTTCTTAGCAAGAGTATTCATATCATTCAAGGGAGTCCCATCTTCGTCCAGAATGCCTCCCCCACAACCTCACTATCACTCTTCCTTTTGGAAGTTTAAATAAGCTAATGTCTGGTTTCCTTTTTTTATTAAAGAATTTCCATTTAGCCCAATTATCCCATTCTCTGGACCATCTATCTTCCTTCTCCTTAATACTAGAAGCTTGGCACTTAAAGTACAAGGCAATATCCTCAGCATCCAAACCTTTAGTTTGTCTCTTAACAAGGAATTCCTCTAACAAAGATTCCCATTTCCTTCTTTCCCCTCTCCTTTCCTCAGCCCTCAATTTACCCACAACTCTGATAATCCCTTGCATTTCATTGGCAAATTGCCTCTCCAAGTGCCATCAGCCCCCCCTTCTCCTTTTAAGTTTTCTAATTGCTTCTTCCGTATAATCCACAAAGAGAGGTTCCTTAAGAAGCAAGTTATTCACTCTCATTTTCCGTGTGGGGTAGTGAGAGAGATCTATGTCAGCCCCATCCTTTATCTTCCAGGCCCACTTCAGAGGCAAATGATAAAAAATAATAGAACTGCAATCTACAGAAACTCTCAGAGTGTGAGGCACCCACGAAGCCTGCTGGCTAAAAAAAAACCCTGTCAATTCTGGAAGATGAGGACAAATATTGAAGGTTCAAATAGGTATGACCCGGGTTGTCTCTCTAGTCACCTAAACATCAGCTGTCCTTAAGGCCCATCCCCCTTCTAAGCTCTTCCCATTTTCCTTTCTCCTTCCCTAAGAGGATAGTACTTCCACCACATCTATCCACCACCTTTTCCACCATGTTAAAATCACCTAAGACAATGCATGGAACTTGAATATTTAGGTTGGCAATCCAATTTCACATATTACTCCTAATTTGGTGATTGTGAGCCCTGTATATATATATAATCCATATTATTTCCCCATTTACCAAAACCTCAACTACCAAAATCTTGCCCTTAGGGTGATTGGCATGACACTAGGATTAAGATATCTCCTCACTAGGGTCATAACCTCATTGTAACCCAAATTAACCCCACCATAAAAAATCACCCATTCACTAAACCTATCTATTCTAGGAATTTTCCCAAAAAGATTATGCTCTTGGATAGCAAAAACCGAGAAGCCCCAAGATTTCACTAACCCCCAAAACGAGGCGTCCTTGTTTTGATCTTTGATGCCCTTAACATTCCATGTACATCCAATAAGCTCTGGATATTTCTTCATGAAAGAGCAGTCTCTGGTACCATCTCAACCTCCTCTTCATTCCTCGTATTGTTCTGTTCATTTTGGATTCCTTTCCAAGCTTTCTTTCCAAGCTTTGTCTACTATAAAGTCAAATCTTTGTTCAGATGAGGGGTGGCTATCACTATCATTAAGTGGACTGAAAGGATTAGAGTAATAGACAAGGCTTAGATTCCCAAAAGAAGATCTGACCTTCTACCCTTTGACGCTCGGTTAGGTTGAGCCATTAGGAATTTTTTGGACCCAAAAAGGGCTTCCTAAGGATTCCTAATTTTAAGGGATTAGAGTTTAAAAAGTTGGGCTTAAGGGAGACAAAGGCTATGATGACCCCTATTTTTTGCCTTGCCACATCAGCCATACCCCCTAGTTTCACTTTTTAAAGGGAATATTCTCATACTCTCTCTCTTACTTTTTGACTTTTCTCATACTTTCTCTCTTACTTTTTGAAATTTTTATCTTCACTCTCTATAAATTGAATCTTTCTTGTCAGTTTGAAATCTCCTTTCTCATTAACTCCCACCATATCTCCCTTCCACATCAGCAAAACATTCTCGTATTTAGGTGGGCCCCAAAAAATGAAAATTTTTTATTTATTATTTTTTTTAACATTTTGAGGTGGAAAAAACACCACCCAACCAATATGTATGATGAAAATAATTTTTTCCCTCCAAAAAGCTTGTAATTCAAGGGTCAGGTCAGAAGCCTGTCAGGAGCCAGTACATCCATAACTAACTGTCAGGTCCCCACAACCCCATAAACATAACTAGCTGTCAGATCCCAAAATTGTGGGGACCCCAAAATTTTTTTTAATATTTTTTCTCATAAATGTAATTTATTGATGAAAAACTCCATGTTAGTATATTTGTATATCAAAAATATCATTTTTTACTTAGAAAAACGGATTTGTGTTAAACCTGCAGAGCAGCAGCAAAGTTTTAACAGTCTCTCTCACTCACTCCCTCTCTCTCTCTCTCTCTCTCTCTCTCTCTCTCTGATTTAGCTTCTTCCTCTGCCTTGCTATGGAGCCTTTGCAAGCTGTGTGTATAGCCTCTTGTGAAGCTAGAAAACGGAAGGTTGATTTACACATTCGTATTCCTAAAGAGTATGGCAGCTCTAAAAAAACCCATCCTATGCTGATGCATAATCTGTCCAAGCTCGTAGGATAGTTAAGGAGAAAAATGTGGATCTTTGGGTTGATGGCCATCTCTATCCAGTTGACCCTCCATTAAGAGCAAACCCTCCTTTCCGCAATTTATCATCTTTTATGTAATTTGTTGGTGAAGGAGAGCTTGGCTTGTTAGGATACTGCAGAAGATTGACTACAAGTGGAGCTTGGCAAACCCATATTCTCCAATCTCAATTGCAAGCATCACAATTCAGCCTTTTACAATGTCAAGAAGGACTTAAAACATCATCAGATAAAATGAAAGAGATCCTCGCAGAGAATGTGGAGAAGGATGCAAAGATTCAAAGGCTAGAGGAACTTATCAAACGACTCAAAGCAACGCCAAATGGTGCTCGTGAACGCAAAAAGACATTGGCTAGTATAGAATCTCTTGCGTTTAAAGGTGTAGCACGGAAGAAAAGGATTCGTACAACAAAGTAAGTAACATAAACTTTCATTATGCACTCAGTGATTTAAACAAAATAGTCATGATTTGTGTTCTACCAGGAATTTTGTGCAAGAGGTGTGTGGTTCTAATGAAGAGGGATGGAAGGATTTGGTCAAAGCCATTCTGAATACCAAGGATATTCTCTCAATTATTACTGACCCTCATCATCCTAAAATATGCCAAGCTGTTGTCAGCAATGTAGTGAGCGAGATTACCACCTCCATCGATTCTTCATTAATTCAACATGCTTGTGATGCGGCTGGAATCAGCATGAAAGGGTACCAAGCAATCCGTCAGGTGTAAAAGATGCATTTCTAAGACAAGGAATCACTCGCACTTTATTTCCTACACTCAAGGTGATTCACAATGTCAAGAGTATCAATAATGATGATGTGCAGCGAGCTATAGGACATTTTTATCATGTTGAGGGCACACTAACATTAGACACAGGGTCAAGCAGAAAGAAAATCAAGACAACAAGTATAGAATTTCACTATGATGTTTATAATAACATCTTTGTTCATATTGAGAGACTACAACAAGCTATGGTGAAGTTCTATGGTCTTTCACCAAAAGGTGAGAACTTGCAATTGCTACTATTCATGTAAATGAAGATGATTATTTTGTTTTGAATATTGTAAATTACCGTTTATTTGCAGTTTTGGGGAGCACACTTTCATTTGCAGTTTTAGGGAGCACACTTTCATTTGTGCTCAAGCTAGATGAGTGCCAAATTGTGAAAGGTCGGAAGCTAAAACGTATAAGCATTATGCTCATGAATGAGGCCATGATTTGTGCATGGGAAAAGACTACCAAACCAAGTTTTAGTGTGCAATCTGAGAAAGAGGTCTGGTGGCTTGGTGCATTCGAGGTACTGAAGGAGACACATGAGGTATTGACATGGATGTTTGAAAGGACTCCCTGGATAACAGATGTAATCAAAAAGCAAATTGATGGTCAACTTTTAGATATAGAAAACATAGGAAAGTTCAAGGTGGATTGGGATCTTGGGGGAGATTTAAAAACAATTAAATGCATGATGGGTTGTGCTCAAGGCGCGACATCAAGATGGCCTTGTCCATACTGCAATGCTCAGATTGATATTCCTAGGTAGAAAAAGACAAATGGAAAAGGTATACAGAAGGTTGGTTCTGTTGGGAAGGATGCCTCGAAAGGTCCTAAGAAAGGGAAGAAGCAACAAGAAGATGCAGTAGATCCAATCGAGTCAACTGATGATGAAGATGAGGAACAACCAAATGTAAGATGGGTGGAAGGTGTCATGTCTCGTGATATGCTAGGAGAACCAGACAGGAATTCAAATTGGAGCCCCATCATTAATTTTCCACTAAAGAATATTCACTTTTGCACACTTCATGCATTCATGAGCATCTTTGATCGATTGCTTAAGTGCCATATCGATTATGCATTCACAATGCCTACATAAGAGAGGAAAGTTGCAGCCCTTGGTAAATTAGAGCATCTTTTGAATTCTCTAGGCTGCCATGGCGGAAATGTGAAAATTGGAGTGAATAAGCAGGCCTCTGGTATGTCATACGAGGTTGCTCAAAAGGTCTCCATGACTGGATCAAAGGCAAGGAGATTTTTGGAGAAGCCAGCAAACATAGAGAATTCAAAGAAAACTTGGGGACTCTGGAGAGACCTGTGTGCAATCACCACAAATGTAGATTGTCCAATGCCAGCTCTTGTAAATATGCGCGCAAATAGCTTTGGATAAATTTCAATAACATGGTTTGCATTATGAATCAAAGTAGCACAACTGCCCAAGAACGAGCATCATTCCAACAACATATCATAGAATTCACCAAAAGTGTGCTAGGTGCTTGGGGAGAGAGTAAAGTAACACACTATATGGTAAGTTGTACAGTAAAAAAATAAACTGGTGTTTTAACCTCGACTTTTTCTAATTAAATTCTATTGCCATGTGTATAGCACATAGTTTATGCGCATGGTGTGTATTTCATGAACAAGTATGGATCGCTCGACATGTGGAGTACCCAAGGGATGGAGAAATCACATTATAAAGCAAGAGGGGTTTATTTCAAAAATACAAGACATGGAGGTGGAGCTTCTGTAGGAGGAACACGTACAAACTATCTACAAGAGATGTTCAATTGGTTTTATCACACAACCTTTGGAAGGGTATTGGTTAGGGAGCGGGCCCAACAATCTAATCTTGCACAAGAGGCACGCAAGGCTGCAAAAAGTCATGCTCGGCTTGAATGGTTGCAGACCAATGCTCCCCATAGGCATGGTGATTTTGGCGTGCACGAATGAGGAGACAAGGGAGGCGTTGGGTTGTGCACGCACCAGCATAAATCTAGATGTAATAAGGCTAAGAAAATAAGTTTAGTTAGGTTTTTTTTCCCTTAAAAAAACTATTAATAGTTCCTTCTCTCACTTCATTTTCATTTCACTTTTTTAGAGAGCTTGAGCTCAAGATCTAGGTAGACACCCACGTAAGGACACTAGCACATCACCACATTAGCATAGTCGTACATGGATATGGCACGAACCAAGAACACCACACGTGTTATCATGCCTTCACAAAACACAGTGCAAGGCACCCAACGACCACATACTAGCAACACCACGGAAGAGAGTGACCCCTTGGATTCTAGGACATGCCCAATGGGATCACCAGAGTCCAACCCTCCTCCCACAGCAACACCAGCACACACACATGCATGCCCTTCTAGTGGGAGCAAGCATGTGAAGAAGACTCCACAATGCAGCCACCCCAGAGATCAAGACAGAGAGGCCAATGATGAGCAGTTTGATTAGGTTGGTGAAAACATTCCTACATTGCGTAGCACCATAGGTGGCAAGACCCTACTACCAGGACAGGGTCCCCTACCTACCCGAAAGGAACTTGATACACAACTACCACAGCAACAGGAGGAGGAGGATTCAAACTATGAGAGAGACCAAGAGGAGGTTCCTGCAAGTGCGCACAAGTGTAGAAAGGTCAAGCTCTTCAAGCCAAGGAAGTCCCAACCTCGCCAACACACTAACACGACACAGAGAGCTCCAAGGAGAAGGATGCGCCAAGGGCATAGGGCTCTACAAGAAATCAAGTTTTATCAGAGGAACACTGAGTTGCTGATAAGAAGAGCCCCTTTTGCTGGCACAGTGAATGGAGATTCTCCAACGATATAGAACAGAGTTCTATGTGCAGGGGATTGCCCTTGAAGCGTTGCAAGAAGCCTCTGAGGCTTACCTTGTTGGGCTTTTTGAAGACACCAACCTCCTTGCAATACATGCAAAGAGGATTACCATATCTGCCAAGGACATGCAACTAGCTCGACGCATTCGAGGCGAGCGAGACACGATCTAGAGATCTTAGATGTTAAGCTTTTTTTTGAAGCAACTCTTTTGTTTCAAACCCCCCTTTGTAACAAGCCTATCTGGCTTTCATTTGTAACCTTTTGATAATAAAAATTTTAAGTTTCTCTTACAATGTCTCAGTGTAATCGTGTTTGTTTAACATGGAGTGTCTATCATGTGCCAGTTTGTCACCCAAGGTAGCATCACAAATACTCCTGGAGGACTGAGGAAGCTATGCCAAAACAGTGCGAATTTGGCCTCTACAACGGCGATGTAGGCTCAAAATTCGCACTATTCTGACACCTCCCCTAGCCACTCAGGATCATTTCTGATGCATTTATAATGAAGTTGAGCACACTAATTGTGAGAAATAATAGTTTATAAGATAAAAACACCTTTAATCATGTGTAAAAATATAGTGTTTATCATCCAATGCATCAGAATTGCTCTTGGAGGATTGGGGAAGCTATGCCAGAACAGTGCGAATTGAGGCTCTACAAGCAGCGGCGGTGCAGGCTCAAAATTCGCACTGTTCTCGCACTACTTCCCCAGCCACTCAGGATCATTTCTGATGTATAATGAAGTTGAGCACACTAATTGTGAGAAATAGTAGTTTATAAGATAAAAACACCTTTAATCATGTGTAAAAATATAGTGTTTATCATCTAATGCATCAGAATTGCTCCTGGAGGACTGGGGAAGTTATGGCCAGAACAGTGCGAATTTAGGCTCTACAGCGGTGCAGGCTCAAAATTCGCACTGTTCTGGCACTGCTCCCCCAGCCACTCAGGATCATTTCTGATGCATTTATAATAAAGTTGAGTATACTAAAAGTTGTGAGAAACAATAGTTTGTAAGATAAAAACAGCTTTAATCATGTGTAAAATTACATTGTTTGTCATCCACTGCATCAGAATTGCTCCTGGAGGACTGGGGAAGCTATGCCAGAACAGTGTGAATTTAGGCTCTGCAGAGCGGGCGGTGAAGGCTCAAAATTTGCACTGTTCTGGCACTGCTCCCCCAGCCACTCAGGATCATTTCTGATGCATTTCTGATGCATTTATAATGAAGTTAAGCACACTAATTGTGAAGTTAAGCACACTAATTGTGAGAAATATTAGTTTATAAGATAAAAACACCTTTAATCATGTGTAAAAATATAGTGTTTATCATTCAATGCATCAAAATTGCTCCTGGAGAACTGGGGAAGCTATGCCGGAACAGGGCGAATTTAGGCTCTGCAGCGACGGTGCAGGCTCAAAATTCGCACTGTTCTGGCACTGCTCCCCTAGCCACTTAGGATCATTTCTGATGCATTTATAATGAAGTTGAGTACACTAATTGTGAGAAATAATAGTTTATAAGATAAAAACAGCTTTAATCATGTATAAAATTACATTGTTTGTCATCCAATGCATCAGAATTGCTCCTGGAGGACTGGAGAAGCTATGCCAGTACAGTGCGAATTTAGGCTCTGCAGCGGTGGTGGAGGCTCAAAATTCGCACTGTTCTGGCACTGCTCCCCCAACCACTCAGGATCATTTCTGATGCATTTATAATAAAGTTGAGTACACTAATTGTGAGAAACAATAGTTTATAAGATAAAAACAGCTTTAATCGTGTAAAATTACATTGTTTGTCATCTAATGCATCAGAATTGCTCCTGGAGGACTAAGAAAGCTATGCCAAAACAGTGTGAATTTAGGCTATGCAGTGGCGGTGCAGGCTCAAAATTCGCACTGTTCCGGCACTGCTCCCCTAGCCACTCAGGATCATTTTTGATGCATTTATAATGAAGTTGAGTACATTAATTATAAAAACAAAAATTTACAAAATAAAAAATACCTTTAATCATGTATAAAAATACATTATTTGTCATCCAATGCATCAGAATTGCTCCTGGAGGGCTGGGAAAGCTATGCCAGTATAGTGCGAATTTGGGCTCTACAGCACAGCGGTGTAGGCTCAAAATTTACATTGTTCTGGCACCGCTCCCCCAGCCACTCAGAATCATTTTTGATGCATTTATAATCAAGTTGAGTACATTGATTATGAGGAGAAACAGTAATTTACAAGATAAAAATACCTTTAATCATGTGTAAAAATACATTATTTATCATCCAATGCATTAGAATTGCTCCTAAAGGGCTGGGGAAAGCTCTTAGAGACGGCTTTCAAAAAGAAGAGAGTGAAGGCAGATTGAGGGGTGTAGTCCCTATGGATAATGGCGATGCCATCCACAAGAAGTCAACCAAGATAGTGTGCCAACGCAGCATCATGTCCATGGACCTTGGCCTGGTCTCTGCTATCGCTGCCTCTCCTAGCAAATGCGTCAATTTTAACCACCCTCTGCAATCAAAAGAAAAATCAAAATATTTTCCTATACACAATTACAAATGTTTCTAGGTTGTAAAAGGTTGATTATTACCTCTTGCTCAATGTCTTCTTTTGCCAAAGTGCTGGTGGGGGCGGAGAGGTCAACCGAGGACTTAGCCTCATCCTTTTTTGGTGCTTTGGTCTCCTCCATTACTCCAGCAGCAAGGGTATCCTTTTCAGCCTCTAGCTTGTCTTGTAAGGTTCTGAATTCCTCCTCTGGAACTAGGGCTTGCTCCGCGGTCTCAACCATAGTTTCCTTGACCAAAGCAACTGTCTCTGCGATAGATTCTCCAAGGGATAATATAGCACTATCTAGGTGAGAACCGAGGTTGGACGTATCAAGGTCCACCTCACATCACGTGCATATAATGCCCAAGCATTCATCCATTCTTAAGCCAGCTGTCTTTTCAAGGTCATGAAGAAATAAGTATTCTTCACCTTCCACCACAATGGTGTTGAAATTTGAGCATAATGATGAGCTAAGGTGGATCATACACTAGAATCAACATGATTAACAAAGTGATTAAGAAATGATTAAGATATAATTAGTGAATAATTAGCAGATAGATTAATGTAGGCATGGATACTCAAAAACCAGCAAATTCTCATTAGGGCTATGCCTCAATTTATAGAGTTTACATCAAGCATCAAATCCCATTGATTTCTCCATGATTCACTCCCTGAATATCTCCACCTCTTGCCTGATTCTCTCCACCTCTTCTCTTTTCCTTGATTATCTCCCAGAATATCTCCACACTCCTAAATTCCCTCATGCTACCCATTATTCTCTCCCAGTAGATTCTTCTAACCTTTTCACAGGTTCTTTCACAATTACATCTCCTCTTTTACAGCCTCTATCCAAGAGCTTGTTCCCACACACACCCTATTCACTTGTATATTTCAACACCTCCCCTCAAGTGAATACTCCTAGTACACCTAGACCCTATACCAAGTTTGCCTCCCCTTACTTGGCAGTCCGCGACCAGTGTCTACTCCTCCCCTCAAGTTATTTCAGCACAACTGGACCCTGTATCAAGTTTCTCTCTTACTTGACAGTCCGCGACCAGTGCCTCAAGTCCCTAAACTCCATAGTCCTTGACACTCTCTCTCTCAATGTGTCCAAGGCTACTATAAGTGCCCGCGACCTTGACTAAAGTGCTCACACATACATCTACCACGTGGCCTACATCATCGGTGGCTCAGAGGTGGTTTTACTTTATTGGGGCAGGTTACATTGGGTTGTGGGGTCTCTCTCTCTCTCTCTCTCTCAGAGATTTTCACATGGCTCCTCACTCTTTGGAGCCTCACATCTTCTCTTCTCTTCAGTCTTCTTGTCGTGGCAGCTTCTCTCCACGCGTCCGTCTCTTCTTTCAGTCTTCTCGGGGCAGCTTCTCTTCTCGTGGCAGCTTCTCTTCTCGTGTCCATGTCTTCCTTCAGGTCTTCTTCTCGGTGTGGATCCTCTTCTTGGGAAGAGATATTCTTCTGCTTCCATGGTTGGGGCCATGAGCTCGTCCGTCAGGTCTTTTTGCTCCATGTGAGCAACATGTTTCAATGTTTTGCTGACAGTTCCTTTGGGCTTTTTATGTTTATTTTGTATCATTATGCAATGCAAACCCAAATTTATGCGGGAGGTCTTACCTCTTGCCTTAATCTGGACAAGGGCAGTGTCTGTTCCCATTTTTATACTGATAAAATGTGCCCAATACATAATGCGTATAGCATTCATTCTCATGCACATTCCAAATGCAACTCTAGCTGTGAATAATCTTGAATTTGAGTGAGATTTACAGGCATTAACCAAGGGTTGAATGCAAAATGATGATTTTCACAAATTTATCAGCACAATTTTTCCAGAAATTACATTAAATTAAGGGTAACCAATTTGTACGGGATGGTTGGAGTATCAAACCAACTCCGATTTGAAATCTGAAGTTATAGGGATCTGTATCAGATACCTAATGGTTAATTTGAACCCTCAATTGCACCAAAGTACAGTGATTAGCACTGATTAATCACTGATTAGCAAATTAATGCTCTGGTTTGTGTGCAGAAAACAGAGTATGCGGGGAGCCCAGATCTGATGCCTTCCACTTCAAATGAGCTCAAATGCTTTCAAAGGCATCAATAGCAATGAGTCTAGTAGAGGATTAAGCCAAGAAACACAAGATTTGACCAAATAATGAAAGCTTAATCTCTGTTTTACCAAAGTCACCTGCAGATTTGATGAAGAGCTTTGATCTCTCTGTAGACTTGATGAAATTGATTTCTGTCTTCACCAGCTTGTAGAGCATGCTTGATTACCCTTTGTGCGAAGAGGAATTAGCTCAATTTGATTTGATGGAGTGTAGATCTGCATTTTACTCAGAAAAAACAGCGCTGCAGAAAACGGCGATTTCTCCTAAATGCCTTCGCGTTTTGCTGCGCCGCTTGATGAGCTTGTAGCTAGGGCTAATGACTAGCTTGTGTTAGAAGGGCATAGCCTAATGTTGACTGTGCATGGAGAATGGAGTCCTCCACTGACTGGGGGTGAAGGGGAAATGAAAAAACTCACTAAAAATTGATTATTTTGCTAATTTTCTACTAATCCTAATTAATTCACTAATGGGCTCATAAATTTGGTTGATTCTAGGCATGGCTCTGATACCATGTTGAAATTTGAGCATAATGATGAGCTAAGGTGGATCATACACTAGAATCAACATGATTAACAAAGTGATTAAGAAATGATTAAGACATAATTAGTGAATAATTAGCAGATAGATTAATGTAGGCATGGATACTCAAAAACCAGCAAATTCTCATTAGGGCTATGCCTCAATTTATAGAGTTTACATCAAGCATCAAATCCCATTGATTTCTCCATGATTCACTCCCTGAATATCTCCACCTCTTGCCTGATTCTCTCCACCTCTTCTCTTTTCCTTGATTATCTCCCAGAATATCTCCACACTCCTAAATTCCCTCATGCTACCCATTATTCTCTCCCAGTAGATTCTTCTAACCTTTTCACAGGTTCTTTCACAATTACATCTCCTCTTTTACAGCCTCTATCCAAGAGCTTGTTCCCACACACACCCTATTCACTTGTATATTTCAACAAATGGTGCTCAAGAGATTGATCTTAAGCTCTGGCAGCACCTTGCTCTCCTCGTGTGGGGAAGATGTCCCCGCATCTTCTACTATAGTGGGCTGTTCAGCTGCTCTGCAGATTGTGCACCCTCTGGAAAGTGCTCTGATGCAAGCTACTCTTCTACACCAGCACTCATTTCTACTGCATTCACTTCCTTGTCATCCCTCAAATACCCTGCCAATTGCAATGCAGGCATCTCTACCTCCTCATCCGAATCCTCATCGATGATGAGGAACACAAAAGTGGCGAGCCACGAGAGGAACCTAGTACCTAAATTGCCCTTCCCCAACCTCTTCACCTCCTGGAAGGTACAGTAAGCTCCTGCGGGGATGCAGACGTCGATGAAGCGTTCAAGGCGCTGGATGTAGGGGCGGGCATATTGTTGACTATACTTAAGCAGCTCAACAGGCACGCATCGATCATTGGGGCAATGGGGAAAGGAGATGGAGTGGGGAGCCAAGTATTGCTCCATGTATGCAATCTGCATCTCATAATGTTGGGATGCAAGGACGAGCGACTTTTCAAAGTCGACTTCACGAGAGAACATGATAAAGAGCTCGCACTTGCCCCCACGGGGTGTTGCTCCATGTATGCAATCTACATCTCATAATGTTGGGATGCAAGGACGAGCGACTTTTCAAAGTCGACTTCACGAGAGAACATGATAAAGAGCTCGCACTTGCCCCCACGGGGTGGTGGAGAGGGACTCACAGAAGTTGTCAAAGTGGGTAGCCATGTGAATGCAAAGAGATAGTGTGAGCTCGTGCTTGGTTTCTATCGTGTGAAAATGAGAAAGAAGGCACCTTTGGCTATTTATAGTTAAAATTTAAAGTTTGGCCTTTTCACACTAGACCGCTAGACAAAAAAATTACAGTTTGCAAAAATATTAAGATTTCAATTAAATAAAGATTTGTTAAAAAAGAGCCTGCTACAAAATTACAAGTATGTCATCTAATCTAAAATTGTTATAATGTCTTCATTTTTTGCCCCTCTTTTGACATTTACTTCATGTTGATCTCCATCTCCTTGTTGACTTGAAAGCTTGTCATTGCCTTCACCTCGATCTTGAAACTCTTGCCCCTCATGTGCATCAAAACAGAGGCTATTTTCCCATATACTCAGTTCATCTTCAAGCTCTTCCACATGCCTACTATGTGTTGGTAGGGCTATGCACCTTGCTGCTGAAAATTCAAGGTCCCCCATTTGCCATGATTCCGAGACCATGGTTGTCCCCTCCTTACGCTTCCCAATCTGTAAAAATATAGAAAGTGGCACAATAACCAGAAAGTGTAAGGATTAACTCTAGACATGTAGTGGAATCAGATATACCTTTCTTCTCATCAACTTGAAACTTGACTCTTCCACATTGTCAAAGCCCATGATGCTAAAGTATTGACGTAGGTCTTGCTGCTACTCGTTCAATCCATCCATTTTGCATCATCACAGCTACCTCAATAGGCATAATTTCTTCTTCTGAGGCTTGAAGTGGGATCCATGTCCTGTGCTTTTGCATCCATCTTTGGTAGTGCAGATGCATGTACAAAATAGAGCGTGCCTTCAAGAACTTGAAAGACATTGTACATTGCACTTGTACACATCACCTTGATGTGACCCCTCATTAACCTCCCAACCTTCTCCTAGTAATCCTTGAATGAGGTTAGACCGTACCTCCTTACAAATATACATTATTTTTGTTTGGTGCATTGGCATGGAATTGAACATGTGCACAAAAACATGTAAAGGACAAAACCAATTTAGCCCTAGATGCCTTTGAAAACTTGAGTGATGTCTTGATATCACTTACCATCTTAAACTTTAAGCATAAGATGGTCCAAGCATCAGGTTTGGGCCATTCGGGATTGTTAAGAGGGGGGTTGGGGATCTCTTCTAGCTTGCCAAATAAACTTGGTTTTTTATCTACAAAATATGAGTGAGAAAAGAAAAAGATATTGTTCTGTACAAGATCACTTGGGCTTTGAGATACAAACATTGCCTCTCCAATGGATGCATGCATAGCATAGAAAACTCCAGTGAGGCTTTGGAGTGGTTGTTCCTCAACATAATTAGAGGGAAAAATATCTGCAGAGAGACATAAGAAAATGGAGAATCATAAGAAAATTTGAAACAAAAAATCCAATATTAGTATGTTGTTAAAGCTGTGTTTATGTTACACTAACAATTTGAAGGAAACCTTGGTCGTTGGCCTTGAATGTACAGGTCTCCAAGGGTATACACATGTTGCACTATGGCAACCAGTCCTTCTTTCTTAGTATGCTTGAAGCCTTGTAGCCGCCCCTTCCAACAATGATGTAGCATATTCCCCAGTTGATGCACTCGATGTGGTCCCTTAGAGCTTGGCTGCATGTAGACCCAAGCCCCAACCCTGAATCTTGTTGGATCCTAAACTCCATTCTCATCTCTTGTGTTATGCAGCAGAAGCTCTTCTACCTTTTCCCTAGGTCTTCTCACATTACTGGAAGAGGCCATGGTGGTAAGAAAAGAGAAGAAGGGAAAAGAAAAGCGGAGAGGAGAGAAAGTTCAGGGTTTTCAGTGCAGCAATGGAAAGCTTAAAAGAGGGTTAGAGTTTGAGAATAGGCTTCCTGAACCTAGAGTAGACTAAAGAGGGATAGAGTTTCTGCAGCAATGGAGAGGGAGGGAGCTTGAGAGAGAGAGAGAGAGGGAGATTGAGAGGGAGGGAGCTTGAGAAGGAGGGAGAGCTTGAGAGGGATGGAGTTTCTGCAGCAATGGAGAGCTTAAAAAAGGAAGAAAGAGGGAGAGGGAGCTTGAGACTGAGGGAGCTTGACAAGGAGGGAGAGCTTGAGAGGTATGGAGTTTCTGTAGCAATGGAGAGCTTAGAAGAGGAAGAAAGAGGTTCAAAATGAGCTTTCCAAACCTAGAGTATGTTGGGGGGAAGTTTGGGAGGGAAAACACACTTTTAGGAAAAAATTAAAAATTTTCAATTTTTAGGGTTTTTCATTTGCGCGATTCTAGGTGGGGGGACCTTTAAGTTTGGGCCCAAGAGGTAGGGGGACAAGAGTAGTAATTAGGCTCCATTAGCAAACCAAAGCCTAGGCCCCCTAGGGTCAAAGAAGTAAAAAATGTGCACCCAGCCCTCTTCCTATTGGTCCATTCCTAATCAACCAAGAGGCCCTCTTTGGGTCCAAAAAATTCCTAATGGCTTTCCTAGCTTCTACCTTAGCCTGTCTAACACTAGACTTCCCTTTAACCTTAACCCATTCCCCTTCCAAGGTGCCTTTCCCAGACTCATTCATTACTTCTTTGCCTTTCTCCTCGTTCTTCTGGCTTTCAACCAAAGTTTTAGCTTTATCCACTCCACTCAAATTATCCTCTTTTACCTCCTCCCTTTTAGCAGCCATTAGGTTAGGGAAATCTTTGGCAGTATGGCCGAATCCTCCACACCTAAAACATGCATCTTGGAATGCATCGAATTTAAGACCTAATTCCAAGGCACCTACCTGAGCTAGGTCCACATCAATTGACTTTGGGGTTTCAATGGAGGTATTCTAGGTGATACACACGCTGTTACGCTAACTCTCTCCCACCTCGTCATCAAAGGGACATACAACACTAGACCTAGAGCTTGAGCTAGGGGGGAAGACCGACCACCTCAACCCACACAGGACATACACTTTGCATACTTTTATTAACACGTCAAATAGCAGATCAAAAGGAAAAACATGCACCAAATGTTGCCCAAAAAATAGAGGCCCTTTAGCAAATAGCTTAGAGACTTCTTGACCCTTGACAAAGAGGACGTTAAAGAAGCCTTTTCCCAAATAGAAAATCTTAGATACAACACTCTCATGCAAGATACTCTCTTGAAGCCATCTTCCTATTTCCACCTTGGACAAATACCCAGAAATAAAATGAAGACACTACACATTGAGAACAGTCCTATTTGGCTTTTAACAAATTCTTGGTTGAGCTTCAAACATACCTTGTTTTTAACATGCGAGCATCGTCTCTCGGCATGCATTTCCTCTTGGAACTCTCTGCCTCAATAACTTCTCCTCGACGCTTTGTCGCCTCCTTAGCCTTCGGATCCCAGTCCTCCCATCCATTTGCTCCCTCTTCCTGACACCACTTACTAGATGGCTTAGCCATGTAGGGCCCGAGTCATCGACCACCTGTCGACGTACTGGGTGCATGCGACTACGCGTGTGAAGTGAATAGGCCACTAACCCACTCTCTCATGCACGTGCCACACGTCAACTCTCCTTTTCTGTGCGTTTGTAAGTCTATAATGTAATTTATCTAATATCTAATATATAATAGTTGCCTAAAGTTTGTGACAAAATGATTAATTAGCTTAAGATGCATCCTTAATAAATCATATAGTAAGAAAGACATTATCAACCCTAATGAAACTCATAGTAGATCTAGTCTTGTTGATGGGATTGTTAAATGTTAGTTTTATCATGCACAGGAGCGCACATGCACACACAAGGTGCGCTCGTGCGGCACACACACAAACACACATCTTTCAGAATGTTAGAAAGATTTTTAGCATGCACACACAAGGTGCGCTCGTGCGGCACACACACAAACACACATCTTTCAGAATGTTAGAAAGATTTTTAGCTTGTTGGTGAAAAAAAGAAAATACTAATTAGGTCAATAGACATCCTTACATCATTAAACACACACACACACACAACACACGCATCCATCGGTTTCACATTTGTCGAGGTAAAAGTTTTGATCAAGTTTTATTTTCTCTCTCTCTCTCTCTCTCTCTCTCTCTCTCTCTCTCTCTCTCTCTCTTGCCCCTTCACGTGTGATGATTTCTACGTAGGTGATGCGTTATTTCTTTTGAAAATGTTATAATGTTATACTTATATTTGGTACTTTTATTGCTTTTCTTGTTGATGCAACTTATGATGTTATAACAAGCTTAATGGAATATTTTTTTAGTATTTAATGCATTAAGCAATTTATTTCATCACACCACCCCTAATGTTGGGAGCCTTTGAATCAACATGGCTCGCTATCTATTGCTCCTAGCATGGTTCGCCTCCACTTCAGTGTATCTATTGCTCCTAATTAGGAGTTGAGGAGGTTATAGTAACTACTAATGACAAGATCTTAAGCGGTTTATTTCATCATACCACCCCTAATGTTAGGAGCCTTTGAATCAACATGGTTCACCTGTATCTATTGCTCCTAGCACGGTTTGCGTCCATCTAGTGTATCGATTGCTCCTAAATAAGGGCAAGTAGTCGCTAACTAACTTAGCTAACTAAATTCTAATGACAAGGGGAGGTGATTACTAAGCTAGATTAGTAGCTAACTAAGTTCTAAATAATAGTTTATCAAATTTTTTTTAAAAAATGAATGATTTATTTAGGTCTGCGTTATGATTTGCGTGGCTTTAAAAGGGTGGGGGCGTCATATAAAAGGACCCCGTCGTATCTACAAAAGGAAAAAAGCTCAGCGCCACCTTTTGCTTCGATATCTTCTTCTGCGCCATCGCTCGCCTTACTCTGCTGCTTTGCCCTTTTGTTCGATATTGAAAATCCTAGTCATCTAAGCAATCACAAGAACGCAGCGTTTACAGGTTTCTAGGCGTCTTGGAAACCCTAAAAGCTTCCTGTTGAAACCCTAAAATCAGATTAGGAACCCTGAACGTGTTCTGGAGCCCTAAATGTACCATGCAACCACGATTGGAAATTCTATCAGCATACGCGAAACCCTAGCAGACGATTGGAAACCCTATAAAGCAGACCGGAAACCCTGAAATCCGATTAGAAACCCTAATTCGTCTGCAAATACCCTCCCTCTGACTGGCCCTCCTTACACGGTATGATATGACGAGCTTTTATTTTCCCGCATATCAGTGTAGCCTGCAGAGGGCTCTTTGACTTTTTTTTTTTTCTGATGCAACACATACAAAAAGTAACGTGAATCCGAGAAGGTCAAGGTAGATTTGTAAGGGTTAACCTATTAGAAAAGAAGATGAGAACTGATTATGACAGACTTAACCTAATGGAAAAATGGCTTTCATTGGCCATAGTTTGTCACATGCCAATGGTTTGCATGTGGACTCAAGGGAGCAATCTGTGTGCTTGTTGGGTCCAAAAGCAAATACGGGTATGTGTGTGATTCTGATAGTTATAGAGACATGACAGTTTTGATATGTTTGTGTGTGCGCGCGTGTGGGCGGAAAGAGAACACAAGCTATATGTGATGAGAGGATGTGTTTGGGTGGGTGGGTTTTGGATGCTGGTTTGAGGGGTGGGGTGCATACGAGCACGTGAGAGGATGTATATGTCTACGGTTGTGTGCGTCTCTGGGAGGTATAGAGGCAGCAATTTAATGTGTTGTTGGGCGTACTCATGAGTAGCTCATTTCCCACCCTATCTAAGTGGCCAAAAGATTCACATAACATAGGCATGTCACCCTTGATGGTATAAGGGAGAGAACAAATGAAGGAGAACAGTAATTTATTAGGACATGTATCTACCTTGGATCTGTGTGTGTGTGTGTGTGTGTGTCTGAATGTAAATATATGTGCGTGTTGTGGAGAGAGGTGGGGGGTTCTTGCTTTGAGGTTTCTGCATGATTTTGTCTAGCTGTGTTTCCGTCCACATACAGGCATTTTAAGGGCTTGCATGGTTTTGTGAGACAGTAACCTTCAAAACCTTCATAATGTCTGCAGATTGAAGCTTCTCACCAACAAAATTACACACTAATCAGAAGATGTGCATGGGTTTTTTACTAGCCATTAAGTGATAATCATGAGGCAGACTGTACATGAGCAGAATCATTTTTTCCCGGGCACATTTCCACAAGTGAGACAGCCTGGATTCTTAAGGTTTACCAGGAAAAGGACCGATTTCATACAACCTGGTATCCTAGGTGCTGCTCCCACTAATTCTCTGGGACATATGAGCCACCTGCCATCAGTTATGTGGCAAGGTGGACCGCATGTAAGCGCACAACCTAACGTGAACCTAAGGCAACATGGGTGGTTGCGCACATCAGAGCCCATGTCTTCACCACCTTTGGCCGATTGTTTTTTTCAAATGGCTTGGCAGACGGGCATTCAACGTGACTGTAGGCTGAGTCAGTCTCGCAATTTTGGGCGGCGAAAGCACAAATTGAGCACAAATGCAGGTGGTACAGGACATTGTCAGAACAGATTGGCTCCACGTAAGGTATCTCGTGGTGGTATGAGGGCATCGGAGTCATCAAAAGAGTTGAATTCAAGTTGTGACCAAGGCAGCAATAAGCAAAGCTCGTCTGAAGAGCGGTCAACTGCTGACAAAGAACACGATGATGGACAAGGAAACGAGGAGCCTTTGGTAGAAGAACTAGAAGAGGGTGAGATTCAGGCAGACTCTCCAGCCCAGAGTGCCAATGTGGATGCTGAGGAGGACCTCAAACAGAAAGAAAATGCTGATGATGAACCGGTGACATGGGGTGCCGGCAATACAAATTCTGCATCTGACCTGGACATTGCCGAAGGCGTTAAGAAGAGAGAGAACCCGGATAATGGATCTTTTAGATCAGGTGATATTCATTTGAAGCCTCTCTCTCTGGAATCGAGATTAGAAAACTCTACCATTCACCGGCATTTCACACATGCCAATTGTGACAGTGAATTTGTCAACATACGTATTTGTGAATGCATGGAGCTGGCCGACCATGTGAGTTCAAAAGATGCTCAAAGGTGAGGCTGTTGTACCAGTGGACCGCAATTTACTACAATCTCATAGTATAGGCTTCAATATTTTGTTTGTAATCAAATTCAACTTCTTTGTTGTTGGACAGGTCTTTTGCCAGTGTCTGTAGAATGTTGGAAAGGGCCTTGAACATACTCAGTGATCTGTCTAAGATGGTTGATCTGGAAGAGAAGGCTTTGGAGCAGAAACTTTCGGAAGCAGTTTCTAAGGTGTTCTCTGGGATACAATCAGCATATATGGTAAGCTTAGTTCGCCCTATGAGGAGTCACAAAACATCATTGAAATGACTGACCCACCCTCACTCTCATAGGTGCAGGACATGGGATGTTTATGACAAATCTTGTTATCTTCCAGGTTCGAATTGCAACATTAGGGACAGAGCAAGAACAGGACATGGATGGTTTCCCAAGGTTATTATTACTCTGTGTTCTACAATCAATGCAGTATTTGTGAAAAGAGGACCTTTGAAGCTCTAAGGGTTTTTAAAAATTGTGCAGCTTGCTCGAGCTTGCTAGCAGGAGTTGCCCAAAGCTTTTCACAACAAAACACATTCAAGAAGTAGGTTTGTTGTGTACGTGTAAGTGTAAATGCATGTGCATGTGTGTGTGCATATACAGATGGGTACGTGTACATATTTGTGTATTGGTTTGTTGACTTTTGAAACCGCGTGTCCTTCGTATTATTTTGCAGCTCAATTCAATAATGCAGAACATGAGACTCCATAGCCAAGTTGAATGCTCTTCTAATAAGCAAAGCTCTCCTTTGTCACAAGCTTGGGGGGCAAGTATCAAGCTAGAAGCTGTTAAGTCTGGATACTCAAAGATGGATACAGGTGCATGTGTTGAGCTTAATGCTTCTGAGACATTAGTTGGCAGGAATACTACACACAACTTAGAGCATGTGAGTGACATGGCTCCTTCATTGAGTACAGATAAGGTGCGGGAGATGAACTTGTCTGGTAGCTCTTGTAACATGGCTTCTGGATCCTTGGAAGGTGTCAGGTTGAAGGCCTTCCAAACAAAAAGAATATGCTCAGATATAGGTGTGCATGATCCTCCTATTGAAGCTAGTTCATATCGGGGAAAGTTTGCAAGCAAACCTCTTGATTTGTACTCTCGACTTCCAAGTCCAACCCCTCTGGAGAATGAGAGTTCTGGCTCAAAACTTCAAGCAGGTTTCACAGCAGGCATTACAATCTTGACATCCTTTCCCAAAGGCCAACAAACTTTTGCAGCTTTGGACCTTTTACAGTCTGGAAGCACATGTTCCGTTGTGGCAAATGAAGCTCGTGTCTCAGAGATGGATGCAATGAGTTCTCAGACCAGTACCCTTCATTATGGACCAAAGATGTCCCAGGATCCAATGCCAGAAGTTCCTCAGACTTTTGAAGCTCTGGAGGCTTCCGTTATGGTGAAAGGCCACTTGAAGAGTCGAGATCCCAGAAGGAGACTAAGAGGTGTCTGTTTTGCAGACTCTGAAAGCTGCCCTCAAGGTTTAAACCCCGCTGAAGAACATATAAGGGAGGGCAGAAAGCATGGAAGAGTGGAGGATTCACAAGACAATTTGTCGAAGCGTGCATGTTTAGAGAGGGAGAATGATAGCCGAATAAAGCTAGAATACCAGCTAAACACCGAATCCTTCTCTGAAGGACCCATGAGTATGGAGATTGACAGCTCCCAAAATGGCTGTAATGTCCCTGGGGACTCTGGTGAAACCTGTGGAAGTACATTTTCTGGAGATGCAATGTGGGCAAGATGCCAAACTTCACAGAAAATTCCAGATTTGAATCTCAAATCCTCTGATGCTACATCAGAAAGCGAATTTGATGTAGCAGACAATGCCTCTCAAACCATTTCCGTCGTCTTAATGAAGCCTCTAGCTGGTCCAGAACATTCTAAGGTAAGAAGTTGTCATCTCTTGCAACTGTTTTGATCAGTGCAGAAGCCTTTATTTTGCAGAGATACAGTTTCAATGATAATCATATCCGATTCCAGCCTGACAAGGTTTGCATCTTGGTACCTGCTTTTGCTAGACAAGTGACCCTGTGAAGCTCAGAATGAAGTCACGTGATCCTCGGAGATCACTATTAGAGAGGGGAACAGCTGGAGTTAACAAGGAAGGTCTGCCTGAAATGAATGATCCTACCTCAGAGGGTGGCGAAAGTGAAGCCGTTCCTTCCTCCCGGAGGGAAGATTGGGCTCAAACCGAAGCAAGCTTGTTTGGGTCAAATTGCTCAATCCTTGATGGGCACATAGGGGGCAATAGTGGTGGTGACAGAAATTTGATTGTTTCTCCCCCTAAATCTCGACTCAAGAAACATAAAATCCCAAAACCCTACTCTACAAGGCATCCTGATGGCATCACTTCTTGGGAGAACATCCATCTTCTTGAAGGGCTGGATGACAAGCAGCGTGAAGCAGTGTATCAAGAAAGAGCCAGGAGGATAGATGAGCAGAATCGCATGCTTAATTCGGGAAAGCTGTGTCTGGTGCTGGACCTGGATCATACCCTTCTGAATTCTGCAAAGGTATCCCTCCTTAACTTGTTATATATGGGTTTTCAAGGGTGTGGGTGTTGCTCGCGCATGCATGTTTTCCATGCATAGGTTTTTTTAAACTTATACATGTTCTGGTGTGTGCGTGCACATGTGCATGTATGGATTTTCTTTTACGACTTCTCATAAGCATGTTCTGGTGCACAGTTTTCAGAAGTGGATAAAGAATCGGAGGCTATCTTGCTTGCAACAGAAGTCACAGACCGCCACAAAGGTGAGAATGAAGGATTGAATAAGGACCTGTATCGTTTCCCAGAAATGGGCATGTGGACAAAGCTACGACCTGGTGTCTGGAACTTTCTATCAAGGGTAGGTCTATTTCCTTGTCTTTACATATTAATTGTGAGTCTTGGCAGAGTCCCAACTGTGTGACATGATTTGCAGGCGAGCCAACTGTATGAGCTGCATGTCTATACCATGGGTAACAAGGCATATGCAATGGAGATGGCTAAGTTGCTTGATCCTACTGGTACTTTGTTTGCTGGAAGAGTCATGTCAAGAGGAGTTGACGGTGATGGAGCTGATGATGATGAGGTCTCTCCCAAAAGTAAGGATCTTGATGGAGTTCTAGGCTTGGAATCCGCTGTGATCATAATTGATGATTCAGTGCAAGTCTGGCCTCATCACAGGCACAATCTTCTTGTGGTGGAACGGTAATATTCTGCTACCTTCAGCTCTTCAGCTGGCGTAAATGGGCTTCTTAGGTGATGGTTCTTTCTTTCAATCAATTGCAGGTATATGTACTTTCCTAGCAGTAGGCGGCAGTTTGGGCTACCTGGGCCATCGCTTTTGGAGATAAGGCACGACGAGCGGGCAGCAGATGGCATGCTGGCATCTGTTTTGAAGGTGGAGCATTTGTGTTGCAAGGTTTTATTGTGGCGGGTGTGCCATGTTTATTGTAGCTTGTCCACAGGTTTTGAAGATGGTGGTGTGGTGATGCAGGTCATAGAGAAGGTGCATCACATTTTTTTCTCAAACAAATGGTTGCATGAGGTGGACGTTCGGGGCATTCTGGCGGCAGAGAAGCAGAGTGTTCTAGCTGGCTGCAAGATTGTTTTTAGCAGAGTTTTCCCTCAAGGTGAATCTCAGCCCCATCTCCACCCTTTGTGGCAGACAGCTGAGCAGTTTGGTGCAGTCTGCACCACAAAGATAGATGACGGAGTCACTCATGTGGTGGCAATTTCTCGCGGAACTGATAAGGTTTTCTTTCTATCATGTTGATATTGAATGCGCTGCTATTTGGCTATGTCGAGCAACCAATACGTGCTGACCTTCTGGTTGAGAACTTGCAGGTCAAGTGGGCCATGCGCACAGGGAGGTTCTCTGTTTGTCCTGCCTGGTGAGTGCATGAGTAACTTGGTGTATTCTTTTGGAGGCTGATATATATACATATATAGCATATCCTTATAAATTTTTGAGCAAGCTCTGTTGATCTTAACTTTGTGTTTGGACCCTTCAGGCTGGAAGCTTCTGCCGTTTTGTATCGACGGGCGAATGAACAAGACTTCCCTGTTCCTCCGTAGTCCCCTCTGCATTTTGTTCTATGTGTAACCTCAATGTTTTAGTCCTAATGAGTCAGCACACATATGATCCCTACATATAAAGGAAATTAGATCCCTCAGGTAGGTTTGTGATGGAGAGATGCAAGTAGGTTTTAGCCTATACCATTTTCCATGTATAGTTTACCATTGAAGGGATTGGGGGTCTTTTATAGGATTAGAGAGGTGGAAAGCTCATACCGGTATCTTCATATAGAGTAGAGGCTTATTGTTCTAGGCATCCAATCCAATGCCTGCACCTTTAGCTAAGAGAACCCTACATCCCAGAATTCTGATCCAGCTTTAGAAGCCCTCATAGAGCTTGCCTTAGTACGTTTCTACTTTAAATCCAAGAGGCGTAATTTTTGTTGATAGAGCCACTGAATCAAGAATATTAATATTAAACAGCTTTAATGGGTCACGAGGATATTGTTATTTAGTTTCAAGAGTTTGTGATAGTTGCCTTTGTAGGCCAGATATTGCGACAAAGTTAAAAAAATTCTTCAAGACGATAGGAACTTTGCATGTCTGCAAAAGAAGGGCACATGAAGCTTCAATGGCACAAGTAAGACACATCAGAAAGATAATAATACAAGAAAGAGTAGAGAGAAAATCATGGAATGTAAACCTCGAACCACAGGTTAACTTCAATGGAATGAAAGTTTAAGGGAGCTTATATCACAAGTGCAGTTAAACACCTATTCTGAAGGTTACCTAGAAGGAATGAAAATTTAAGGGGGAAGATATCACAAGTGACCTAGTCTGAAGGTTACCTTGAACTATAGGTTAACTTCAATGGACTGAAAATTTAAGGGGGCCACACAACTCATTGAAGTTAATACATATTCACACAACTCATTGAAGTTTATATTCACACAACTCATTGGAGTACGTATCTGCACAACACATTTGAACTGCATTCATTACATCCCTATGTAAATTAATGCACCATGGGCTTTCGCCCTTGTGCACCCTTGCTATGCTTCCCAACCCCACCTACAAAGAGGGAGAAATTCATGAGAGAGATGATGCATAAGATGATCATTGATGCTTTAGAGAGAGAGAGAGAGAGAGAGAGAGAGAGAGAGAGAGATCGAGATCCACAGAGAAATGTAAGTGGGTCCATATCTTCTCTCAAGCGACATGCATATACAAGTGACTATTATTATCAATGATGTGTTGTTAGGGAAGTTAATCATTGAGATGTATGGGACTTGTGGAACCCATCCCAACCCAACAATATCTTTCTGATTTAGTGTGGTTGTAATAACTTGTTTGGGGGTTTTGAGCGTGTGTGATTTGAGGAGACTTTGTTATTGCAATTTAGCATAGGACCAAAATACATTTAGAGGGCTCTTATATAATAGTGGGTGGTTGGGCAACTAGAAAATTATAGAATGTTAACTTGCACTAGTGTTCTTAGTTGTAGGTGACAGTGACCACGAATAGAAGCCCAAACAATTATTTATTCCAGTTGGCAACTAAAAAATAGTGAATGTTAACTTGCACTAGTGCTATAATTTGTAGGTGACAATGACCACAAACAGAAGCCCAAACAATTATTTATTCTAGTTGGCTAGGTAGACAAGGTAAAGAAGCCTTATTTTCTACATAAACCTTGTAAAAGACAAACTAAATTCAGCCAAGGATTTAATCACAAGAGGACTTTTCCTTCGCAAGGAAAGAAAATGTGAACAAGATAAAAGTGTCATTGTGTGCTATAATTCTACATTTGATGCGGCGAGAAGGTAGAACACCCCTTGCATGATATACATTGTAGTGCCAAACCTAGTTGTAGCTACCATAAACCTTTTATGTACTTGGTGTGAGAGGCTTCATTTCTTTATTTGTTGTGAGGGGATGGGTGAGTATTGAACTCGTGTCCTCAGCTTTCGGAGTTCAAGTTCTACCATTGGGCTATTTTACCCACCCCTTATCATGAAACCTTTTTTGTAATCATAGAGATGAAGAGATATTTTTTAATGATATTGCGAGATCTTGAGAAACCTCCGCTTGTTGATAGCCTCGATCAACCCGATGCCGATTTCCTTTACTCAAATTACATTTTGTTACTGACCTTCAAGTTGGTCTAAAATCTGCACAACCCAATACTAGGCCTTTTTGAGGGAATTATATATACATACACACACAAGAGAATTGGTCCTAGACTATAGCCCAACGGTAGCACCCATGCCTCCCCCACAAGAGAATGGATCCTAGACTATAACCCAAAGGTAGTCCCCCACAAGAGGATGGGTCCTAGACTATAGCCCAACGATAGCATCCACGTCTCCCCCACAAGAGAATGGGTCCTAGTAGACTATAGCCCACCCAAGCCTCCTCCAATAGAGCTACCGGCTTCTAATCTACTCACTCTACCAAAGTGAAGGTGTGGCATGTAATTAAGTACCTACTCACCTACAAATTCAGTACCTACTCTCACAATTTAAAAACACCTACAACACCCACATCAAGGTCAAGGTAGAACAGGTCCAGAGTTCGAAAATTTAGTATTTCGACCTTATTCTAGCTTTAGTTTCTGGTTCCTCCACCGTCTTGCTTGTACTTCATCTCCATCAGCTTGACTTCGCCTGGGAAAGCTTTGCAAGGTGCCGGATTCTCACTAGCAATATCCAATGGAGGATGCCATGGCACCAATGGAGGTAGGTGCCGTTGAGAAAAATTCCAGAGCCTAGTGATCAGCCTCCCTGTTTTGTTCCAGAGACAGAGTGTGGGAAGGGAAAGTAGCCTGTAGCTTCTTGATAGAAGCCACCAAGTATGGCGTAACTTGACTTAATTAAACAAATTAAGTTAAGTTGATGGCGGGCGTGTTGTTCAGTTGATGGGGACCCTGGTTCTATGTCTAGGGATTACACGACGGTGGCACGGTTGTTGAGTCGATGGTATATATCCACCTTCCCAATTTTCAGACTAAGATAGATTTTAATAAGAAAAATTTATTAGCAAATCAATTTATAATGATCCACATCTTAATTTGATTTACATATGAACATTTATACGATGCGGTAATTTATAGGGGACTATATTCTGAATTAATTAATTCAAAGGGTTAATTGTTGAGAAAGGTGCAAATCTCACATGAATGAATTTATATTGATCAAAATCTTAATTTGATTTACATATGAGTATTTATATGGCTATAATCTAAACTAATTAATTCAAAATGTTGGAAGGTGCACTAGAGTGCGGAAGGAGGAGCCAGTTCTCCCATTGTCCCATAAAACCTAAGGTCATATCTAAGTCTCACTTTCATAATATAAGGTCGAACGCCTCTTATTAGATTAGTAGCATACCTCATTAGGGAAAATTTAATGAGAGCACATGGCAGGAGTTAAGGTTACATGTAGGGGTGATCGATAGTTGTAGCACATTGTAGGAGTTAAGGTTACATATAGGGGTGCTCAATAGTTTGAGCATTGAGATTTTGATATGAGGCCATATTAAAGAAGATCATTGTGCTTTTTAGAAAGCACTACATAAATCCTCTCAGCTCAAAAGCTTGAAGTCTTCAATTTGTGTAATCAAAACTTAAAACAAAACATTTAGCAAGAAATGCATCATTATCAGAATGGATCACCTAGCTCAACAAATAAAAAAAATGTCACCATATATATAGGATGCGTTAGTTGCAGTTCCATAAGAAATAAAATAAAACACTCAATGGAAATGTATCATTGGCCACCCATTTTGACCAACAAAAAACAACATACCAAGGCTTCTACATATAGAAGGCCATAATGCATAAACAAAGCTTAAAGAGGATAATTGCAATTTTCAAGAAAAACTATATCAACCTTCCAATTAAGGTAAACATTAAGGAGGAGTACATAATATGAAAGAGTAGAACATTGGGCCAAAAGACAAAACAATCCCATAGGTTAAAGAGGATTATTGCAATTTTTGAGAACTACTACATCAACCTTCCAATTAAGGTAAACGCTAAGGAGGAGTGCAAAACATGAAAGAGTAGAACACTAGGCTAATAAAGCTAGGTTGGTTGCATAGGGATTTGCACAGGCAGAGGGTTTCGACTTTGATGAAACCTTTGCTCCCACAGCTCGTATGACAACTATCAGGGCAGTACTTGCCTTGGCTGCTCACAAAAAGTGGCGAATATTTCACATGGATGTCGAATCAACATTTCTTGGTTGACATGGGAGTTCATATCATTAGGGAGGCTACAGTCTTGAGGTGTGACAATCAGAGTTGCATGGCTATCTCCAAGAGCCCTGTGTTTCATGCTCGCATGAAGCACATTGAGATTCAGTATCATTATGTGCGGGAGCTGATAGAGGATGAGATAGTGGAGCTGGAGTATTGCTCTACAGAGCAAAACTACACCGACATATTCACCAAGGCTCTTGGGAAGGACCAACTCACTTGGCATCTTCATCAACTTGGCGTTGGGCCAAAAACCTAGTTCATCTTTGGTGGGTGGACATTTAGGGGAGGGGGTGTTAGTATACACTCAATGCTCGCCTCTCTCAGCATGTATCTCACTTTGATGTATAATGCATATTTGTTAGGTCCCCATTATGAGGAGTAGCCATGGTGCATATATCTTTAGTGGGAACCTCGGCTTAGACGTCGATGGGGTCATTGTTGTGACCACAGTGATGATGGTTAGCAGGTGATGGTATGAGGAATATTCCCTCGGATACCAAGTCCGTGGGCGGTGGTTGGTGTGCTGCATTCTTGATACACGGGCGGTGACCGTGTCTATGCAGTGTAACCACCCTCATTGTATACGCGTCTACCACAACGCCTACAATACTATATATGGACATGGTTGCCATGAGCTAAGGTATCCAATGCTTGTGAGTATCCACCCCCTTCTACACCTCGTACATACTCCATCTAGAGTCTTTCTACATCGCCATCTAAGCTCTACTTGATGGCGCATGGGTAGACATCACCATCACTTGTACCTCTTTGGTATAATAAAAATTTTAAATTCTCTCCATTATGTATCTATTGCATTGTCTATTGTGCTTTATCTTGCTATCTCTTTCCATTGTGCTATATTCTTATATCCCATATGTTAAAGATGATTATTACAATTTTCAAGAACAATCCCATAGGTTAAAGAGGATTATTGCAATTTTAAAACTAAAAATATGAGAGAGTAGAACATTGGGCCAATAGACATAACAATCCCATATGTTAAAGAGGATTATTACAATTTTCAAGAACTACTAAATTAACCTTACAACAAGATAAATGTTAAGGAGGGGTACAAAATACGAAAGAGCTACTACATCAAAATTCCAATTAAGGTAAACATTAAGGAGGAGTATAAAATATGAAAGAGTAGAACATTGGTCCAATAGAAAACAAATCCCATTATTAGGTTAAAGAGGATTATTATTATACAATTTTCCAGAACTACTACATCAACCTTGCAATTAAAGTAAACTTTCGGAGGAGTATAAATATATTAAAGAGTAGAACATTGGGCCAATAGACAAAACAATCCCATAGGTTAAAGAGGATTATTAAAATTTTCAAGAATTACGACATTCACCTAAGGAGGAGTACAAAATATGAAAGAGTAGCATATTGGGCCCATAAACAAAAGGATTATTACAATTTTCAAGAACTACTAAATTAACCTTACAACAAGGTAAATGTTAAGGAGGGGTACAAAATACGAAAGAGCTACTGCATCAAAATTCCAATTAAGGTAAACATTAAGGAGGAGTATAAAATATGAAAGAGTAGAACATTGGTCCAATAGAAAACAAATCCCATTATTAGGTTAAAGAGGATTATTATTATACAATTTTCCAGAACTACTACATCAACCTTGCAATTAAAGTAAACTTTCGGAGGAGTATAAATATATTAAAGAGTAGAACATTGGGCCAATAGACAAAACAATCCCATAGGTTAAAGAGGATTATTAAAATTTTCAAGAATTACGACATTCACCTAAGGAGGAGTACAAAATATGAAAGAGTAGCATATTGGGCCCATAAACAAAACAATGATGATAGGTTAAATATGATTATTACAAGTTTGAAGAACTACTACATCAACCTTCCAATTAAGGTAAATGTTAAGGAGGAGTACAAAATATGAAAGAACTACTACATCAACCCTCCAATTAAGGTAAACGTTAAGAAGGAGTATAAAATATGAAAGAGAAGAAAATTGGGCCAATAGACAAAACAATCTCATATGTTAAAGAGGATTATTATAAATTTTCAAGAACTACTATATCAACCTTCTAATTAAGGTATACACCAAGGAGGAGTACAAAGTATGAAAGAGTAGAACATTGGGCCAATAAACAAAAAAATCCCATAGGTTAAAGAGGATTATTACAAATTTCAAGAACCACTATATCAACCTTCCAATTAAGGTAAACGTTAAGGAGGAGTACAAAATATGAAAGAGTAGTACATTGGGTCAATCTTTCTCAAAGCATAGTAAAATAATGTTGATATATTAGTGGATATAATATTATCTAAAAATGGTGAAGTATTGTGCATGATGGTATATCCACTCGAAAGCTCTCTAGAAGTGTCTATGTAGGCATTTAACCTATTAGATTGTTAAATAATTTACCTTTCTGTATGGCTCCTCCTTTGTTACTCAAGTACATGATTAGGCTAAAAATAGACCTATGTGTATGAAAGATATGTATATTTTAGGGCAAATCATTTTTCAACCATTAAAAAAAATACTTAGGATTAGCCATTACGTTAATTTTATAGCACCTATCTTTTTCCTTGCTCCAATTCTTGTTCATCAACTAGAGGAATCCACTTTTCACGTCTCTTGAGCAATGCTATATGACATCCCTATAAGCATCTACCTGTACATACATACCTGTACATACATAGGGAATGCCTTATATTAAAGAAAAAAAACATTTTCTTGGTCATTGACTAGAGGAAACCACTTTCAGGTCTCTTGCTAGAGGCAATGCTGTATGACATCTTTGAAAGTCTCTATGTGACTATGGCAAAGATACAAAACACCAAACCATTGTCATTAAAGGGGAATATGGAAAAGATACAAAACACCCAACCATTGTCATCAAAGGAGACTATCCAAAACCATGATAGAAATTGATGTGTCTCCCCAAGATCCAAATTCCTATTCAGTGTTATTAGAGCTTTAGGGGGAGAGAAGGTGAAAACATTTTAGTACAAGAAGAGATGGATATTTAAAAAAAAAATCTAAGGCTTAAAAGGGGCTTCAAATTCTTCACGTAGTGACCAAGAGGAATATGGAAATACAAGTGCACAGAAGGCAAAAAAAAAAAAGAATTCAAAACAAGCTTTAACTAAGCCTAAACACAAGGCTAGTACAAGGCTACTTCATAGCTTCTACAAGCTCTACACAAGGCCAAAAAAAGCTAGCATAGAGAAAACATAAAAGCACATCGCTGGCCTCTTCACCGGCCTCTTCATGGGCTCTAGAATTCTGCATAATTTGATGAAAGACAAATCCGCTCTGTTGGATGCGTTCGGAATGGTGTGTTGCATAAAAGTTGTACCCTGTCTACACACTTTTGTCAAGGATCCAACGATTTGAATTTGCAACGGTGGTTGTAAGCCTGCAGAAATCTATGGTCTCCATAAATCCCATCTTACTCATAAAAAGCTTCAAAGATAAGAGGAGATTCATGTGTGGAGCTTTTTTAAGTAAAAAAACACTTCAAAATTGCCCAAATTCATCCGAATTCGGCCTGGCTTCAAGCTGAAGAAATTTTTAGTTTTCCATGCTTGTTCTAAACGTAGAGTTATAGCAAATCAAAGTTTTCACAATTTTCAAAAATTGGGCACTGTTCGCTCTTTCAAAGATCAAATTCTCTTCCGGTACTCAGTACTTTTCCACTTAATGACCTTCCGATGCTTCATCGCTACTTTCAGATATTTTGGAGATTGCGTTGGACAACCGTATCACTCTTCCTTTTTTTTGTGTGGGTTACACAAACTTCAGAATTATTATTTTAAGAGCAAGAACTACTATAAGTATTTCTAAACTTTTGCTGTTTTTCTTTATTTCTCATCATTTATGGCTAGTTTTCTTGCATCCCCATCTATTCACAAGCAACTCACTACTTTGTAAGCCAGGATTCTATTCGTCGACTTGTCAAGTGCAGTTGTCAAGTGCGCTGCAAATCATTTGATTCAAAATGCTGCTTTATGGTGGAATGCTACCAAGAATGGGCCACATAAACCTCGTACTTGGGAGGATTTTCAACATAAAATTAAGAGACACTTTCTACCTTCTCAGTATAAAGCCAAAGCCTAGCAGCATTGGGGCACTCTTAGACAGTTGAAAGGAGAGGACGTCCAAACTAACATTGATAAATTTTGGAATTCTCTCATTCAAATGCATTCCATTGAAAAAGTGCATGAAAAAGTTTATTTCAGGGTTGGATCTAAAGATTAGAGTGGAGGTTAACATGTTTTCTCGTCATACTCTTGCTTTTGCTAAATCTTTGGCTTTAAATTATGAAAAGAAAAATGGTGTGGCCAGGTTCCACCAACATGAGAATTGTACTTCTAAATACTCCAAAGCTTTGATATCTTCTAGTGGTTTTAATATGTGTTCTTCATTTAAATGAAATTTCGACAAGGGTCAAGATCAAAGAAGCCAGCAATTCAATAATAATAAAGCAATAATTGGCAACAACAATAATGGAGCAAGTGGAGAAAAGAAGATAGATATTCTAGATTCGACGACTCGAGATGAAAAAGCAAAGAATATTCAATGTTACATTAGCCATCAAAAGGGGCACTATGCTGATAGGTGTCCAAGTAACAACAACAACAACAACAACAACAAGCCAATTTATTGGCTTAACATGATGGATGGTGTTGAAGACACTGACACTGGAGATGATGATGATGCTTTGCTTACAATGATAACTATGTGCTAGAGTCTGATGGTAACAAGTTCAATTGTAAATCTAATCAAGAAGGTACTTGTAACCTTGATCCTCTTTCTTTTTCACCCCACACTTTACTTAAAATGAAAGGAAAAGTTTAAGATAAAGAAATCACCTCAAAATCACAATCTTGCATGAGAATGGTAGTACACATGATTTTATTTTTGAACATCTTGCACATGCTCTTCATTTTGACATGATTTCTTCTCGTTTTAAAGTAAAGGTTGTTTTTCAAAATCAAAAGTATAATTGCACTAAGAAAGTGAAGAATCTTTCTTTGTCTATTGCAAAATTTTTTGATGAACGTACTCTCTTAGTAGCACCTTTGCATGGTATTGACATGATTTTGGGAATGCCTTTTCGACATTAATACACACCACAGATTGATTATGCAAAGCACACAATGTCTTTTATTCATCGTGGTAAGACTGTTTGTTTACAAGGAATTTTTGAAGGCAAGGATCAACCACTTTTGAGCCATACTTAAGCCATGAAGACTTTGCGAAAGAGAGAGAAAGCTTTTTAAATTTTGGTTAACTAAGTTAGTGTTGAAGAACCATGTCCCAGGGATACATCACATAACTCTTTTCTTTCTAAATTTTTTGATTTTTTTCTCAATGAGTTATCTCCTAGACTACCTGGTGCATGTCCTGAGGATCATCAAATAGACATTATTCCTAGAAGTGCACCGCCTTATAGCGTACCTTATAGAGTAACCCCCTTGAGCAAAGAGAAATTCAGACCCAAATGAAGGATTTGCTTTCTCGAGGACTTATTAGACCAAGTAGTTCACCATATGGAGCTAGTCCTTCTTGTAAATAAACAAGAAAAAGGGTACTTATTGTATATGTGTAGACTTCAGGGCTCTCAACAAGAATACTGTCAAGAATAGATTTCCAATTCCTAGAGTTGATGATATACTCGACAAATTAATGGGAGCCATCGTCTTTAGAAAAATTGATCTAAAATCTATCATCAAGTAAGAATGGCCAAAATCAAGATATCTATAAAATTGCTTTAAGGACTCAGACTAGTCACTTTGAGTTTTTAGTAATGCCAGTTAGTCTTACTAATGCTCCTAAAATAATTTTTAGTCATATCATGAATAAGATCTTTCTTGGCCATCAAAACTTTGTGGTTGTCTTTTTCGATGATATCTTAGTTTTTAGTAAGTCTGAAGAAGAGCACGAAAAGCACTTGGTAATTGTATTCAATTTGCTCAAGGAAAATAAACTTTGCCTTAATCCTGAAAAGAGTAGTTTCTTCTAGAGTGAGATTGAGTATTTAGGACATATAGTTTCTGCTATGGGAATCCATGTTGATCCTTCCCAAGAAAACAGAAACTATTGCATCATGGCTACTGTGACCTAAGAATCTTCATAAGTTACGATCTTTTCTAGGGTTGTGTAGCTATTATCGCAACTTTGTAAGTGATTTTACATATACATCACATTATTTCACTAAACCTCTCAAGAAAACCAAAACTTATGAATGGACAAAACTTCAAGAGAAATATTTTCTTGCATTAAAATATGCACTTACTCAGGCACCTATGTTACAATTACCTAATTTCTCACGTCCTTTCTTTGTGGTTGTAACCGATGTTAGTGGGGTAAGGGCATTGGTGCTGTGTTAATGCAAGATGGTCATCCTATTGCTTTTTCGAGAGTAGGAAATTTGTCCTCCTCAAAGTAGGTATAGCACTTATGACAAAGAGTTTTTTATTGTAGTCCATGCATTAAAAATTTGGAAACAATATTTGATGGACTCAAAGTTTCTTATAAAAATTGATTAGTAGAGTATTAAACATTTGCTTTCGCAACCATTTATTTCAGATAGAGATATCAAAAGGGCAGTTTTTTTTCAAAGTTTTTAGTCTATTATTCAATACCAACTTGGTAAAGAAAACGTAGTTGCTAACGCTTTGAGTAGAAGGCCTTCCATTCAAAATATATGTGTGATTGAGAATACATCTTTTGACTCTATGCACGAGACTTATAACCAAGACCTTGACTTTAGTGACATTTGGTCTAGATTGAGAGAAAATCATTGGAACCCTTACGATGATGGATATCTTTTCTTTTAGAAAATATTATGCACGACTCAACCCTTCGGACATTTTATTCAAGAGAAATTACATCAGCCACCTTATGCGGGATCAAGGTGCTTCATCTACATTCTAGACCATCTATAGTGACTTTTATTGGCCTAAAATGAAATATAATGTAGATAGATTTATTTCTGAATGTGATGTTTATTAAAAAGTGAAAAATTACAAGGGTAAGAAACTTGGTTTGCTTATGCCTCTTCTAATTCCTAACACTCCTTGGGAATAGATTTCTATGGATTTATCATTGGTTTTCCCATGGTGGTTGCAAGCCATAATGACATGATTTGAACTATTGTTGATAGATTTAACAAACATTCATATTTTCTTCCTTGTATAAAGGCTCTTACTACACATCAAACTACACACTTGTTTGTTAAACAAATTTTCACACATCATGGTTTACCACAAGTGATTGTTTCTGATAGAGATTCTAAGTTTTGCAGTATTTTTGGACTACATTGTTTCATAATTTAGGCACTAAATTAGATTTTTCCACTGCACTGTATCTTGAATCTAATGGTCAAACTAAAGTCATAAATAGCCGAAGGAAGCATGGCTGAGGGTTGGTTGATACAAGAGTCTCTTATATACAAGAGTCTCTTGTACATATTTCAAAATTTCTTAGTCAAGTGGACAGCTCTTTGCCGCGACTATGGAGCAATGAAGAGGACTTGAGGATGACCTCTATTGTGCCTCAAGGAAAAGGACAGAGTAAAGTAATTGAGAGAAGATTGATTGATGATCTCAATTTCACTTGCATTCTTAATAGTGATGTGATGAGTAGATGGGTTACAAGATATGAGGATGCAAAGACAAGAAGGTAAGCAGAAAGAGCTCTCTTTCAGAGGCAACATGGCTCTTGTAAGGTGTACCCTAAGCATCTAGCAACACTTCTGAATGATATCCATGTTGATTGGTTGCATGAGGAAATGGAGAGAGCAGAGAGAGACGAAGGGCTGCATATCACGGCGGAAGAATGGGAGTATGCATGTAAAGGTACATAGAACTAATGTTTTGCATTAGTTGTAAGTGATTTGCTTTTAATATTTATTCACATTGCTTACACAAATATTACTTCTATTTTGGTCCAATGCACTATGTTCAATGCTATATGGTATGAAGGAAAGCATTTTTAAACACAAAGAATTGATGATAAGAGGAATACACAAGATTGCGGTGTCATTAGTAGCTTTGAGGGAGCCAATGGAAAAATGGATGATTATTGTGGCACAATCCAAGACATATTTAGGCTTGACTTTCATCCCTTCTTTGTGTATGTTTTGGATGTCAAATGGCAAATGAATGTGGTGGAAAAAGGGCCTAATGCAATGATAAAACTCCATGCAAGTGGCTATGTAACTATTGACTCTACAAAGTTTTGGCAAACAAAGAAAGATAGGCTCGTATTGCCACAACAATGTGAGCAGGTATGAGTTTTTTTACTAATGTGTTTCATGTACATATATATCCAAGCTCATGTACCCCTTGACTTTTGATATGCTAATACATTGTAGTATGTGTACTTGAGTAGGTTATCTATCTGCCAATGGTGCATGACACTAAATGGTGGTACATCATTCTTGTTGCACCACCCCTTGACTTTTGACTTTTGCTAATACATTGTAGTATGTGTACTTGAGTAGGTTATCTATCTGCCAATGGTGCATGACACTAAATGGTGGTACATCATCCTTGTTGCACCACATTCCAAAGTGATGTACAATATATTCACTGATATGGAGCATATGGAGGATGTAGCAGGCCGCAATGAAGATGATGTCGAATATGCCAATGAAGATATTGTGATCGATGATCAAGAAATAAGAGATGATCATGATAATGAAGATGAGTGTGCCATTTCTCATGATCATGAGGATGACCCTACCATTGATGATGATGGTGATGTTGATGAGGATGATCAAGGTATTGGTACCATTATCAATGGACAGAATATCGATAGTGGAATAAATTTAATCATAGCCTTACAAATTGATCAAATGGATATTGATGTTGATCGTTTGGCAAGGATGGATCTTATTGAAGATGAGATCGAATCCTAACTAATCCATCATTGAAGATGAGATCGAATCCTAACCAATCCATCATTGTATCATTCTAAATTGATGACAATTCTATTGTATATGTTGTCTTTTAATTATCATCTCATGATTTGTTTTTGAATATATATTGTTGTAAATGCATGTAGTGGGATTGTGTAATGATATATATTGTAATGTACTATGAGATGGTTTTTATTTTTTTAAAGGTATGGATTTTTCTTAAATAATATTTGCCCTCGTGTCGTGTAATAAAGCGTGTATATCTGCGTCTAAAGCACAGTGTGTACGCGTATATACACGCTCTGTTACATGCGTTTATGAACTCAATATACATGCAAATTTAGATTATACACGCGCCCGATATTACTCATATACATGCGTGACCATACACGCGCCCGTAACTTATCGCGTGTATCGAACGCGTGTATGGAAGCATTGTCTTGTAGTGAAGGCTCCTTTTATTTGTGTGGCTTCTCTACGGTAGGCATCTACTTCTTCCTTTTGACCTTGATCTTATCATGCTCTTTGTTTTCATTTTCTTGTTGTTTTCTATTTCTTGAATTTTCTCCACTTCTTGGCCTTCCTCTCAGATTCATTGATTGTTTTTCCTTCTTTGTTATTTTTCATGGTCTTTGACAATCCTTCCTCTCTTCTTTTTCATGTTTTTTAATATTTCTTCCTCTCTTCTTTCATTATCCTTATTTCTCTCCCTTTGTTTTTTCCCCCCTTCTTACAAGTGGGCAAGACAACTTTCTTCTCTTTTCTCTTCCCCCCCCTTTTTCATCAACTTCCTTGCCTCTCTCACTTCTTTCATTCCCTATTTTTCTCCAATTTCCTTACTTATATTTTCTTGCTTGCCCCCTATGTTTTGAGCTACTCGATATATGTCTCTATATAATTTGGATGTTCATAACCTGGTGGCTGCATCATGTAGACTTCTTGCTATAGATCACCATGCAAGAATGCATTCTTTACATCTGTCTAATGTAAAGACCAACCCTTTGTTTGTAACCATAGCAATGATAGCTCTTATAGTTACCGTTCTTGTAACCGGGATGAATTTCTCTTTGTATTTAATGCCATATGTTTGTGCATAACCCTTGGCAACTAGTCTTACCTTATATCTATTTCATAGATCCATCCGAGTTATACTCGACTTTGTACCCCCATTTACATCTAATTGCCTTCTTATCCTTTGGCAAGAGCACTAATTTCCAGATTACATTTGTATCAAATGCTACCATCTCTCCTGATTTATGGCATCTTCCCATTTCTAATTTCCAAGTGCCTGCTCAAAACAAGTAGGCTCTATCTTATGTATTGCTTTAACCATGTAAGCATAGTGATGGGATGTATATCCATCATATCTCAACTTGTTAAGGTATCTAACCCAAGTAGACCTGCTGGTGGATCACTGTTGGGTTTCCTCAAAATAGCCCTTGTTCGAGATCCAACACCATCTTAACTTGTCAGCAAGGTATCTAACCCGAGGAGACTTGTGTGGCGGACACCTAGATTGATCACTATCGGGTGTCATCAAAATAGCCCTTATTCTCCATGCACCAACAGTAACGGAATGCTAATCTCCTCACCAAGGCTCAGCTTGAATCCACTAGAGTCACCATCCACATAAGAGTGACATATTGATAGTAGATCAAGAATAAAAGGTTGGTTCATCTTTTCCTTCCCTTTGTGTGATACCCATCCACATCTTAATGAACCAAGGTAGAACTCAATTTGTTTGCCAACTGCGGAGAGTTTTGATGCACTTTGTTAGGGGAGCTCATCTATGTTCTACTTTCTAAGTTTCATTATGGTTACTTATTCCTACTTTTGATAACCTAGATAACCCTGAACCAATTTTGTGGCTATAGCCACTTTAGTGGTTCAAATATAACTAGTGTTAAACATGGCCAGTCAAGTGCCCAAGGCTCTTAAGTGACCTATTATTTATATAATGCTTAATCTCACAATACATGCATGAAGTACATTCACAAGGAATCCATTCTAACTTGTTACCACACATGCTCTTGGAGCGGGATTTCCATAAGTAGCATTCCATCAAACCATTTTTGGATGTTTGTTTAAGTTATAGATTTGGACATCGCTACTTCATAGATTAATCATACCTGCTTTGTGTGTCTCCGTTGTTCAAGTTATAGATTTGGACACTGCTACTTCATAGATCGATCATACATGCTTTTGGTGTCTCCATCTTTGCTATTTGACGTAGAATTATAGTGGTAACTCCTTGTTAACTCCAAGATGGGTTTGATTTTGGGTTTTCTTGTGTTTGGTGTGTATACAAAGTGGTTTTCATCATCAACATCACATCTTTGGGGTCATCATTAATAGCTTCCATAGCATCACCATCATTATCATCAATTTTTCATTCTTGGTAGTAACATTTCTACACTCTACACTCTGCCATGTTTCATACACTTTGCAGGTTTCCTTTCTCACATGAATGATCTATTAGTAGCCATCATAGCTGCATTTAGTTGGTATATGTTCATTTTGTGTCAGAGAGATTCATTATTTACAAGCTAAAATGGTGATCAATAATGTATTTGCGATGCTCTCATAGATGAGGATAAGCTTGGCAAGACCAACTACCTATTGTAGTCCTATGTATGATGCATCATGTACTAGTTATCAAAGGGATTTGGAATGTTGTTATTAGCATTGAGGCATGCCCTAATTTATGAGCATAGGCTAGTAGAGGTACTTTGGATGGTGATACCAGTTCAAATGTAACTAGGGAATCTTTCTTCACACCTCTCACAGCAAAACAAGATAGGTGGGATTGCAAAGATCCACTACCACATGCATTGGTGGATCTTTTTGAGAAAAGGAGTAGTATTCCTCTATAGAACTGCCATAAGCAACCTTGGGATGTGCTTGTTGCAGTTTATCAAGTGTGTCATGAGGCATGAGTAGCCTACTTGCGCAAGCTGTTAGAGTTCAAGCATATGAATGAGGGAGATTTACTGGATGAGTTCTTTACAAGGATCAAATATCTTAGGTAGCATCTTGCATGTATTGATGAGGCCTATCGAGATAGTTCATTGGTGTCTACTATTCTCATAGCTTTACCAAATTCATACCATGGTTTTACATCCACACTTTGGCTCATGATGAAGGGTAACCCTAATGCCCTTACCTTTGATAAGCTGGCTACAGTGCTCTTACGAGAAGATCAATCTTGGCAAAACCAAGCTAGTATACATGTGGGAGATGAGGCATTCTGTCAGTCAAAAATGTAAAGATGAGACTCTTTCTCAGGGGGGCGGCCATAAGCCAAAGGTAGAATCAACCTAGTCTTTTGGTAGATGAGGCATTCTACTAGTCAAAAAGGTAAAGATGATACATTTTTTTAGTTAAAAGATAAAGATCAGGATTTTTCTCAGGGTGGCCTATACGCCAAAGGCATAATCAACCTAGTCTTGTGGCAAGGATGATGAGAGGGGGAGTGATAAGTCTAAGAAGAAAGGAAAATACAAATACTGTGATAAGCCATGTCATTATATTAATGAATGTAGAAAAAGCTGGAGAAGGAGAAGAAGAAAGAATTAGGAATGTCATTATATCAATGAATGCAAAAAAAGTTAGAGAAGGAGAAGAAGAAAGAATTAGGAATGAGTGTGGTTAATGCATCAACACTAGCAAGTGCTGAAAAGAAAGATCACAGTGAACTATGCAAAGGATGATTGGGAATTAATTTTGCACTAAATTTATGACCCTTATGTCCATGATGTATGCATGTCAGTGTGATAGATCAGCATGTCTGGTATTTTGATAGTGGCGCTGGCAAGCACTTTAGTTCTTAACATGATTTGTTTTCCTCCCTGGAGTCTGCTCCTTAAGGTGGCATGGTCACATGTGCAAACAACTATGTACATTCAATGAAAGGAGGTGGTAAGGTTGTTCTCATCACGCTACTCTACAAATGGTGGAACCATCAATCTCTCGAAGTCTTGTTTGCACGAAGCATTAAAAAGAACTTACTATTAGTATTTGCCATTGGTAGGGCAGGCACATTTATTAGATTTGTTGGGTGACAAGTGAATAGTTAATGGACGAAGTGATAAAGACATCACTGTGATATGTACTCTAAGTGGCAACAAAACGAAGCTATGACATGCTTGCTGTGGTCACTAAAATTTTGACAATTTGTTATGCCTTTAAAGGTAAGAGATGGTGTCAGAGTTGCTAAAGCTTGAGGCTCCTATCAAACATGTATGTGGGGTGAATTTTGGGCAAAGATGCAATAGGTATTATTCTCAAAAGGTGAATCAGTAAGGACTATCCCAAAAATTATAGCTTATATATGGTGATGTATGTGGTCCTATGAGGATCTCCATCGATTGGGGGATCTCCATCGATTGGGGGATATCTATACTTTGTGAATTTTATTGATGACTACTCTAGGAACACCTGGGTGCATTCATCAAAAGAAAATTCATAGGTTTTTACATGCTTTAGAAAATTTGTTTCTATGGCTAAAAATATGTCTACATATAAAATTGGCACCCTTCCTATAGATCCTTAGGGGGCTGTGGAATTATATGCCAAAGGAGTTTCATGTATATATGGTTGAAAGAGACATAAAACATTAATGCATGGTGCCTTAAACACCTCAGCAAAATGGTGACTGACTGGGAGGAAGAACATATAGCTCATGAGATGGCATGTTTCATGGTTAAAGTCTAGGATTTACCTCATGATTTTTGGTTGGAGGTAGTTACGTGTGCCACTTATGTGTTAAATAGATGCCCCACCATTCACCATGTTCTTCATCGACATATCATTTTGGTTTCATCTTATGATGCAGATGTTGGTGCTTCGTGTAAATTTTTCATAGTCTACTTCATGCTCTTGGAGTGTGGACATTATTATTCATGCATGGTTCTTCATTTTCATATTGTATGGTATAGCATGGTATTACATTTACCTCATGGGATTTTGTTTTTAGCATACACCTATCATATATGTGGGTTTGTGTACTTCATGTGGGTTTGCACTTCAGATTTATATTCATTGGGTTTGTGTACTTCATGTGGGTTTGTGTACTTCATGTTAGATTTATATCTTACCCATTGGGTGTGCCATGTGTTTCTGGTAATTTAGCCACATATTAGATACCCATGTGAATGCACTCTTAGAACCTTAGGCTTTATAATCTTTCATGTTCCACCTTTTCATATCCCCACATACGTGCATGGGGTTATAACCACTTTCATCTTCTTTTAATCGGTCTCACATGATCCTTACACATGTTCACATCATGACTATAGAGGGGATTTGTAACGATTTATATGGGAGTGATGTGAACGTAGGCTTATAATGGACCGAGGTACTTTTTTGCTCTTTAGGAGGATTTATCTCCATAGTGTATATACACACTCTTATGAGTGTGTGTAAGTGACCTTATCATGTCTTCACTTTTACTTCACTCATTCTTGTCAATATAGTTTTAGTGTTGTGCTTCTCTCCATCTCTACTTTCTTTGTGCATCTCTGCATGTGTGTTGCTACCTTTGGCTCTACTCTAACAAGATACATCAGGTAATTTTTCCTAATTCTTGATCGAAAGAGCATGGCTAGATCAAATCAATAATCTCTAGTTCCCCCATCAACAAGAGGATTTTAAATCCTTTTAAGTCACGATAGAGGACACCTCGATTAGGGTAGTGATCAAAACCCCTAAAAATCTGTGATAAGAAATAGTTTACATGTAGCATATAAGAAATACCTAGGTAATTAATATTTTCCACATTTCAAAACAAACAACATCACTCCATTTTCCATCACTTACAACACAATGAAATATATTATTATAGTAGTCACTACAACACATCAAGGGCATAGTAGCGTTTCTTAGTAGTGTTTAGGCTTTCAGGATGTCAGGGAATTATGTCATTGCTCAGCAGGCAACCTAATTTTGCTGCTAAGCAGCAATAATAGCAACAAAATGTTTCTGCTATACTATAATTTTGCTGCTCTCACCAGTGAGATTTGGTTGCTATTCTCGCTGCATAAAATTCCAAAGAGTTATTGAGTGTGTTGAATTTAAGTTATAGTTAAAAAAACATCCATTAGAACTCTTAGAGCCATGTTTTGAGCAAAAAAATAAAGATAGTTGAAAACTTTTGAAGGGAAACAATGTCGAGATCGTGAATCTATCCCATCTTGTATAGATCCATATGTGTTGCTTCATCAATGTCTATATCTAATGGAATCTAATGGAAGCTCAAAGAAAAGATGGGGCTCTATATCAATATCACTATCGTTATCCAATGATGCATTGTCATGATCGATAGGTGACTCATCATCTTCATCGGATAGATGTCCCTCATGATCGATAGTAGGTGACTCATCATCTTTTTTGGATTGATGTTCTTCATGTTCTTGATCAGCCTCCTCTAAATTGTTTTCTTCATCGTCTTCTTCCAATGACTCGATTTGAGGTAGTACTTGCATCTCATCCAAAGATTCGACCTCAACATCTTGATCTTGAAAGATATATTTTGAAAGAGGGAAAACTTGTATAACATACCACCACTTTGGAGCATTGTCTCATGATCGATAGTAGGTGACTCATCATCTTCTTTGGATTGATGTTTCTCATGCTCTTAATTGGCCTCCTCTAAATTGTTTCTCATGCTCTTAATTGGCCTCCTCTAAATTGTTTTCTTCATTGTCTTCTTCCAATGAGTTGATTTGAGGTAGTACTTGCACCTCATCCATTGCACCTCATCCAGAGATTCAGCCTCAACATCTTGATCTTGAAAGATATGTTTTGAATGAGGGGTAACTTGTTGGATAGGTGTCATCTCCAGATGGTGTCACACTAGTGGCACACTCTTTAGCCTCTAGGCATTTTTGGGATTTATAGTATTCATTTCCATTTTTTCCTATTTACACACATTTTTGGGTGGAGGAAAGGGTGGAGGAACTTTCCTATATATATGAGGCATTGTAGTTCATTTCTAATGAAGTTGGCTAGTGGTTCATTGATGAGTTCTTCAGTATATTGTCTCTTCTCTCATCTCTTCTTTCTCACATGGTATCAGAGCAAGGTGGTGGTGAACATAGAGCCTCCTTATCCTTCTTCCTCTCTACCTCTAGTCCTCTTCAACAACCCCGCTTTCAATTGCGTTTTTTCATTCTTTGATTATCTGCTAAACGAATGCGTTTTTGAGGATTGTGCTTGAGTGACCTACTGGAATCATTGTGGTCTACAACTTTACAGAAGAAAGTTTTCACAAATTCCTCACCATTTTTGAGTTATTCTTCGCAGTTTGCATGCAGAATTTCTTCTTGCGTTTTTTGCAAAAGCCCTTACTCATCATCCTTGCACTCATTCAATGATGCAAGAGGCTTCAAACTAGCCCCTGACCATCCTCTACAAGTGTGTTTTTAAAGCACTTCAATCCGAGTCCTACAACTCTACTTGCGATGAAAACATTGCCAACTAGTTTTCCCTACATGCGATAGCGTTTTTTTTTTGGAGGCTTCTTGTGGAGAGATTTCTTGGCTGCGTTTTCATCATCAACTTCAGCCCTCTTCATGGTGTTTTGAGGTACATATTCATCCTCTTTTCTACACCTTTCTACCGTCTGAAAATTCCACTTTGCTACTACACACTTTGTGTTTGCGTTTTTGTGGACAATCAACTCCTCCATACTCCTTCTACCTAAGGCTACATTCTCAGCCCTCTTTTGGTGGTTTCTACGGAGTCTATTGGTTCATATATCGGCTGCGTTTTGTGGCTGCGTTTTTGCACTTTGTGTATATTTTGGAGATACTTCCTTGGTGGATAGCCCATTTATTGGCTGCGTTTTTTGGAGGTACGACACTTCTTCCCTTGTGTTTTCCCACCCTCCACTCCCTATGGGATCTCGAAAGTCCTCTACTCCAAAAGACAAAGGCAAACATGAAGATACTATGGATCCTACATCTCCTACGACGGTTGACAACTACTACAACGGAAGTTGGTGCAATTCCTTCTTCGCCTCGTCGGTAGGTGCTTCTACTTTCTCTTTTCCGTCGTATCCATTACCTTCTACGGATCCATACACTCTTTCTTCTTTGTCCTTTATGCCTTCCTATCTATATACTTCTATGCCCTCTATGGTATATCCCCCTACATCATCTATGCCTTTTATGGCAACTTCATCTACTATGATTCCTCCTTCTACTACTTCCACTACTACTCCTCTCCCCACTCAAATCATATCAGCCCTTTAACCCATTCACTCAATCTTTGGGCCTTTCAAGTCTTTCCGATTCACAAAAGCTTACCCCAAACAACTACCACACTTGGTCCTTGTTTATGCAACTTCTTTTGGAAAGCGCCGGGGTGTGGTCTATAATCACTTCTCCTCATATGGTGACTTCTCAATATCAAACCTATATGGATGCACGGGCCAAAGCTTTACTTGTGCATGGCATGTCTACATCGATTGTGTCTCAATTTCTCTCTACAAGAAGTACAGCTCAACAATTATGACACGCTATACAAATGCAATATGGAAGACTTTCAACGGTTAAGATGGCTAAGTTGGAAGAAGATTTGGATAAGCTTTCTATCTCCGAATCCGACAACATAGTGGAGAAGCTTAGAGCATTCAATTGAATCAAGCGGCAACTTGAAGAGTTTGGTACATTGGTAAGCAATCCGCTCCACAAGCTACTTGGTAAATTTCCTTCTTCTTTTGAATCGTTCAAAGATATCGTCTTTCTTCGAGTTCCTTTCCCTTCCTTTGAAGAGACTATGGGTCTTCTTCATGATAAGTGCCTTATTCGTCGCTCGCAAGCAAAACAAAAAGGACTCGGCTTTTGTAAGCCAAGGCAAGGGCAAAGGCAAAGGCAAGGGGAATGATCAATGCAAAGGATCTAATTCCAATGCTAAAGATTCTTCAACCAAAGGTGACAAGGACAAATCAAAGGATTCTTCCAAGGAGTGCACTTTCTGTGGTCGTAGTGGCCATACAGAGGATCGTTGTTTTGCTAAGAAGGCAGTATCCAAGAAGGTAAAAGCTGAACTCGAATCCAAATCTAAGGGTTCTTCTACATCAACATCTTCTCACGACAAAAACAAAGACAAGAAGGAAGACGGTAACGCCAAGATTGCATATGTTGCTATGTCTTCTACTTCTTCATGTGACACATCACTTGTGGTAATCAAAGATCTTGATACGCATACTGCGGATGAGTGAATTGCCGATAGTGGTGCTACCTCTCACATGATGAATAGTTCTTCCTTATTGGAAAACTATAAATCTATCTCTTCATCAGTACACATTGGTGATGCTTCGTCTCTCCCTATGATTGGTATTGGTGATGTTTCTTTTGGAGATGCTATCTTACATGATGTTTTGCATGTGCCTAAGATGTCTGCCAACTTATTTTCTATCTCTAAGGCTACTTCTAAAGGTCTTGGGGTTTACTTTGATGATGAAGTGATTGAAATCATTGATAGACAGTCACTTTATTGTGTGGCACATGGTTATCAAAATGCTGGGCTTTATCATATAAGCTCTTTTACAGCACAGTTGCCACCACATGAGTCTCATCTTCATCAATTATTTGCTTCTCCTAAAGCACTTGTTTCTAAAGAAGATAGTGATCTATGGCATTTTTGCTTTGGCCATGTTCCTCTTGCTACTTTGCAACATCTTGTCTCACATGACATGGTTACAGGTCTACCAAAGCTTGAGAAACCTCGCCATCATATTTGTTCTTCTTGTGCTCAAGGAAAGCAACATCGGGCTTCTTTTCCAGAGGAGGCTACTCATAGGGCCACACGCATACTTAAGCTTATTCATGCTGATCTTGCAGGACCTATGGAAGTACAATCGCTTGGTGGATCCAAGTATTATATGCTTCTTGTGGATGACTTCTCTCGCAAATCATGGGTTTATTTCTTACCTAAGAAGTCTGATGCTCTTTCTCAAATTCTGAATCACCTTGGATGTTCATCTACTCCGACACTCATCTACTCAGATTCACAGAGTGCTATTGCTTTAGCCAAAAATCTAGTTATTCGAGGACGATCCAAACACATTGATGTTCATTTTCATTTTGTTCGTGATTGGATTTCTGAAGGTCGCATTCAGCTTGAGTATTGTCCTACCAAAGATAATGTTGCTGATTTGTTTACTAAGCCTCTTCCTCGACCTACCTTGGATTATCTTCTTCAGCGCATTGGCGTTGGTCCTCCCATCTGGACCTGAAGAGGAGGTGTTGGATAGGTGTCATCTCCAGATGGTGTCACACTAGTGGTGTTGCCATATATATATAGGCAGTGATGTGTGTGAACACACTTAGGACCGCCGGGGCACTTTTTCCCTCTTTAGGAGGTTTTTTCCCCCGGCTTGTATATACGCCCATTCTTCTAGGGCTAACTTATCTTTGTACATTGACACAATCTAATACACTTTGTGTTGTGTGCATTCTTGATTCTTCTTCTCCAAGCTTTGTGTGCTTTCCTGCAACCCTAATTCCAACAATTGGTATCAGAGCAGGCATCGGCTCCCAGGGCTACACCGTCAGCACCCTCCGACTCACGTTCTCCGATTGAGGTGAGTTTTCACGAGCGCTTGCAGGTCCCTATACTCTGCAAATTAGCCCGTAGGTCTCCGCGTTCTCATAATTTGCATCTGAGGTCGTTTCGGGCTCCGTTTTTGCATTTCAAGTTCTGCACAGGTGTTTTCGTCATTTTCTGCAGAAATTTCGACAGTGCAGTTTTCTGCAAAACAGGCATACGTACTCTATTGTGGACCGTGCTACATAGCACGAGTTGTTTTCTATTCAGTCTTTGCTTCATTACAGGCAGCTTTTGCATCAGTTTCAGTCAGTGGCCATGGCTGATAACAGCAATGATGTATTTCGCATGTTGTCTGCTGAAGACAAACTGGATGGAGACAGCAACTACCCACTTTGGGCATACATGATGCAGCATGTTTTGGTTGCAAAAGGAGTGTGGAACATTGTGCAGGGTATGGATGTACGTCCAGGTTCTGTGGATGTAGGATCTGTTGAGGATGTTGCAGGTTCTAGCAGCTCTACTGTTGGTGCTGTTTTACCCACTGCTGAACAAGCTCGTTGGGATGGTAAAGATGCGCAGGCTCATGCCTTGATTGCACTTTCTGTCAAACGTAACATCACCCCACATATTCGTTCAGCTAAAACAGCAAAACAGGCTTGGGATATTCTAGCTGGTTTGTATGCAGGTCGTAACGAGGCAAAAATCGCTTACCTGCGTAAAGAGCTAGAATTGAAGATTATGCAAGAAGATGATGACATGAATGTTTTTCTTGCTGAGATTAAAGATCTCAAAGAACAGTTGATTTCTGCAGGTGAGATTATTCCTGATCATTCTCTTGTGCAGACTGTTCTTGATGCTTTACCTGAGACATATCAGACTTTTGCTTCCACATGGAGACTTCTTAATGAGGACAGACCTGATGCTGTCAAGTATGATACTTTAGTCAACAAGCTCTTGCAAGAAGCGCAGTCCAGGCAAAACAGGGCCAGGCAGCGTGCAGTTGATCAAGCATTTATTGCTGCCCAGCAGCAGAGAAGAAGTGGTAAGGCAGCCCCTTCCACTGTTTCTTCTCCTATTAGTAGGTCTGCAACTTCTTCTCCTTCCACAGGTAGTAACAATAAGTCTGAGAAGGCTCTTGATAAAGGCAAGAAAAAGACCAGGTGCAACTATTGTAAGGCAAATGATCATGTCATTAAGAATTGCCCTAAGCTAAAGGCTAAAGAGGCAAAGAAGAAAGAGTCAAATGCAGCCACAATAGCGGATGCTTCTACAAATGCAGATTCTGCAAATGTTGTGCAGGATACAGAATGGGCGTTTAGCGTGTATTGCCAGTATGACCCATCTGTACATGATGCATGTTTGGCAGTTTCTGTTGACTCTCATGTTTGGTATTTTGACAGTGGTGCTACAAAGCACATTACCTCGCATCGTGATATGTTCACTTCTCTTGAGGCTGTCCCTAATGGGAATACTGTCACATGTGCCAATAATGCTTCTTACCCAGTGAAGGGCGTTGGTAAAATTATGCTTACTGCTGCAAATGGCAGCGCTTTCACACTTTCAGATGCTTTGTATGTGCCAGGGATAAAGAAGAATCTATTGTCTGTCTCTGCGCTTGCTAGACTTGGATTTGTAGTCAAATTTGTGGATGACAGATGTACTGTTCATGATTTGACTTTTGGTGATACGATTATTGCATCTGGAACCTTGTTTCGTGGGCTGTATAGGCTCAATTCTTATGACAAGTGTGTGGAAGATTCAGCAAATGCAGTTTCTGATGAAAAGGCAGTTTCAGATGCAAAACTATGGCATGCTCGTTTTGGTCATCTGAACTTTGCTAGTTTGCTGCGTTTGCAGAAATTTGATATGGTTGCTTCATTGCCCCCTCTTGAGGCACCATTGAAACATGTTTGTGAAGGCTGTATTTTGGGCAAAATGCAGCGTTCTGCGTTTCCAAAGGATGGTTCTGTGCGGGCCACTCGCAAATTGCAGCTTGTACATAGTGATGTATGTGGGCCTATGCAAACTCCGTCATTTGGTAAACACTTGTACTTCGTGACTTTCATTGATGATTACTCAAGGCATGCATGGGTATATCCACTGAAGGCAAAGTCCGAAGTGTTATTGTGCTTCAAACAGTTTTTTCTTATGGTTGAAAATGTATCCAATTGTACTGTGGGCACCCTCCGTACTGATCGAGGGGGGGAGTACATGTCTAAAGAGTTTGATGCATTTCTGGCTAGTCGTGGGATAAAACACCAATGTACAGTGCCATATACCCCTCAGCAAAATGGTGTTGCTGAGAGGAAAAACAGGTCACTTATGGAGATGGCACGATGTATGGTCAAGAGCTAAGCTTTGCCACATACGTTTTGGCTTGAGGCTGTCATGTGTGCTGCATATGTACTCAACAGGTGTCCCACTAAGGCCTTGCAGTCTATTACTCCATATGAAGCTTGGCATGGCAGGAAGCCTTCTATTGGTCACTTGCTTGTCTTTGGTTGCTTGGCCTATGCTTTAGTGCCTGTGCAACAACGCAGAAAATTGGATGATAAGGCTGTCAAATGCATTTTTGTTGGTTACAGTGCTGAAAGCAAAGGTTACAGATTGTATCATCCACAGTCAAAGCGTATCTTGATTAGTCGAGATGTTGTTTTTGTAGAAGATGTTGTGCAGCCTTTGTTATCATGTACCAAAGAGACAGGTGTGAGCTCACGGGATGTATTTGATACATTGTTGCCTCTGTTTACAGGTGGGAATTCAAATGTAAGTCCTAATGAGGCAAATATTCAGCCTATGCAGATTTCAAACGACATCATAGATCAGCCTATTTCTGATGCAGATTTACAGGATGTAATTCATGAGGATAGGGCTGAAAATGAGCAGGCTAGAGGTATGCCTAAATGGCTGGTGCAAACCTTGCGTGATAGTAAGATTGATGCACCTATGCCTAGTCGTACTCGTTCAGGTTTTCAGCATGCCTCTTATGCATCAGATTATTATGCTTTGGCTGTGTCTAGTATGTGTGAAGAGGAAGAACCTCTTTCATTTGATGAGGCACAAAATTCAGAAAATTGGTTGGCTGCAATGCAAAGTGAATATGATGCTATAATGAAGAATGGTACATGGTCTTTGTGTGATTTGCCTATTGGTAAAAAGGCCATTGGATGTAAGTGGGTTTTTAAGTTGAAACGAAAGCCAGATGGCAGTGTTGATCGCTATAAGGCTAGACTTGTTGCAAAGGGTTATGCTCAAGAAAAGGGCATTGATTTTGATGAGACCTTTGCTCCCACTTGTCGTATGACTACCATTCGTAGCATTTGTGCATTGGCAGCTCATAATGGTTGGAATGTACATCAGCTGGACATAAAGACTGCGTTCTTAAATGGAGATTTGCATGAGGAGGTGTATGTATCGCAGCCTCGTGGTTTTGTTCAAAGAGGGCAGGAAAACAAAGTGTGCAGGTTAAAAAAGGCTTTATATGGTTTAAAGCAAGCTCCACGAGCTTGGTATGAAAAAATACATGCATATTTGACTGCACATGGGTTTCAGAATAGTCCAACAGAAAGCACTTTGTATGTTAAACGTGTGGATGGTGTACATCTAATCATTGCTCTCTATGTCGATGACATGCTGCTCACAGGACCAAATGAGAGTCATATTGCTGATTTTAAGGCTGATTTGAATGCCTCTTTTGAGATGTCAGATTTGGGGCATTTGCATCATTATTTGGGGATACAATTTAAGCAGTGTGATGGAGGTATTGCTTTGTGTCAGACAAAGTATATTGAGACATTGTTGCGGAGATTTGGCCTTGAAGACTGCAAGCCTATTGCTACTCCAATGGAGACAGGTTTGAAGTTGAGTCTTCATGATGCTGGAGATCACTTTGATGTCACACTCTATCAGACAGCTGTTGGTTGCCTCATTTATGTATGCAGTACGAGGCCGGACATTCAGTTTGCAGTCTCACAGGTGAGCAGGTTTATGCATAGCCCAGGGTCTCAGCATTGGAAGGCAGTTAAACGCATCTTTCGCTACTTGAGTGGCACCATACATCTTGGGTTGTTTTATCCCAAGGGGGGATCGTTGCCGCCAGATTTACATGCTTTTTCGGACTCAGATTGGGCTGGTTGCTATGACACAAGAGTGTCCACAAGTGGTTTTTGTTTCATGCTCGGTAGCTCATGCATATCTTGGTTGAGCAAGAAGCAACCTACTGTGGCCACTTCTAGTTGTGAAGCTGAGTACAGGGCAGCTTTCACAGCTACGGTTGAGTGTGTGTGGCTCAGACGGCTTATGGCTGACTTGGGTGTTGGACAGGAGTCTGCCACCTCTATCTTCACTGACAGTCAGAGTGCATTGGCAGTTGCGAGAAACCCAGTTTTTCATGCTCGCACAAAGCACATTGAGGTGCATTATCACTATGTCAGGGAGAGACTCTCAGCAGGAGAGATCAGCTTGGCCTATGTGCCAACACAGGACAACCTCGCCGATCTTTTCACAAAGGCGCTTCCTCGTGAGAAGTTCGAAGCTTTCCGCAAAGCTTTGGGCTTGCTTCCCTTTGTGGACTGATCTACTTCGGGCATGGCACTCCCCTATACATGAGTGCCAGCTCTCGTTCACACCATCACTCCCAGGGGGGGTTTGTTGCCATATATATATAGGCAGTGATGTGTGTGAACACACTTAGGACCGCCGGGGCACTTTTTCCCTCTTTAGGAGGTTTTTTCCCCCGGCTTGTATATACGCCCATTCTTCTAGGGCTAACTTATCTTTGTACATTGACACAATCTAATACACTTTGTGTTGTGTGCATTCTTGCTTCTTCTTCTCCAAGCTTTGTGTGCTTTCCTGCAACCCTAAATCCAACAAGTGGCACACTCTTTAGCCTCTAGGCATTTTTGGGATTTATAGCATTCATTTCCATTTTTTCCTATTTACACACATTTTTGGGTGGAGGAAAGGGTGGAGGAACTTTCCTATATATATGAGGCATTGTAGTTCATTTCTAATGAAGTTGGCTAGTGGTTCATTGATGAGTTCTTGAGTACATTGTCTCTTCTCTCATCTCTTCTTTCTCACATAACTTGTATAATATACTACCACTTTGGATTAATGCAATGATCGACGTGAAACACAACCTAAAATCATAAAGCAAAGGGGTTACACTTTTATTATACTATAGCAAGATTTACCAGTGAGATTGGTTGGGTTTCTAACCTGTTGACAATGTTTAGGTGGTATGAAAGTATCTTTCTCACATCATTCCAAAACTTGGTGGAATCAATTTGAAAGAACCCATTTGGATGTTTCTCTATGGTTGCTTGAGCATCTCTATATATCACCTTGACCCATTGACATCAAATATGAATAAACTAAATGCTCTAAACCCAACCTCAAGAATATCTTGAATAGGTCCACAATACTCACGATTGTCCTCTATGACATTGGTATCATGTCTACTAGCTCAACTTTCTTGCTCAAAAGTTTCCATCACACCACAATTAAATGTGTTTCTTTTAGAATCCACGTGCTCCGTGCAAAAGTGCCATCCCTCTGACCATATTGCATTATATAGTTTTTGTACTAACATTAAACAAAAGTATGACATTTAGTATAGTGCATTGAACAAGGTATGTAACAGTTAAAGGATGAGAGAGAGATGAAGAATATACTTACTTGAGGGTCACATCCTCATGCATACTCATTCTCTTCTCTTGTGGTCATCTCTCCAATTTTTGATACCATCAATATTGCCATACAAAGCCATTCTATATTGATCACATTTAGTAGAGATTCTAAGTTGGGCAAGAATAGCAAGCATCTACTTACTCTTCTCAAATCTCTTCTCTCATCCTTTTGTCTCTTGATTGCATCCTTGTATCTCCTAATCCACTTCTCCACGATGGGACTATTTAGAATGTAGAATGTATTCACCTTTTGGAATGATGCTTCATCCAGTCTTCATTGCCTTCCTTTTCCTTATGGCACTTTAGTGATTAGTCGGTCATCCTCCTCATTGCTCCACAATTGTGGCATGGAAGGATATATGCGAGAGAGATGTTTTGAGATATACACAAGAGACTCTTGCATCAACCACCCCTATGCCATGCTTGCTTTTGGCCTTACTCTTTGTCTCACAAAGTCCTTTAAGGTTTTCATGTTAAGGTTTTCATGAAACTTTCAAGAAAAAACATCCATCGAGCATGAAAAACACCACAAAGTGCCACTTCATCAACCAAATGTACCACAAGATGCAATTAGCTAGTGAGAATTGTTCTAGGAAAGGTTTCCTTGATCATACACACTACCTTAATAGCATTGAGATGAGCCATCTTAATGGACATATGATCTATCTCCTTTAAGGATATGTACCTACATACATAGCAATCATGTGTACTATTTATTATAAAATAACTTGTGATTGCATGTGAATACCAAATATTAAATATAACTTAGCTAGTAAGTTGAAGAGAAGATTCATATCTCACCAAGCTTCCCATTTTGTAAATAGCGTGTCTCACCTTCTTGTCTCCACAAACAGCTACAGTAATTGGAAGAATAAACTATGCATAGAAAAAATGGAAGTTATTATATGAGCCTATAAATTATGTACCATAAAGAGAAAATGAATAAATGAATATTGCCAATCATATGTCTTAAGGCCATATAATTGTACCTCTCCTTTATTTTTGGTCTTTGTGAAAGCACCCTTCATGAATGCATTACTCCCATTGGTAGATGAAAAGAGGCAATCACACTTTTCACCTTATTGTGCTCCTTCTTCGTTAATACCCATGTTGCCTTTGGTAGGACCATGTTATAACTCATATCCACTCATGGACACCTACTGTGCCACGTCATGATTCATGCCATAGGTCTTCTTGTTAACAGTAATCTGCACATTGCCACCATGGCACCCAATTGAGTTGAGTAGCTCCTCTACTTTTTGAAGAGCTTCATGTTGTCTTTCCTTACCTTGCATGGTAAATGCATAATCAATGTGACACTTGAGCAGACGATCAAACACACACATGAATGCATGCAAAGTACAAAAGTGGACATTCTTGAGTTTGAAGGGGAATAATAGGATTCCATTTGGGGTCTCTCAAATGCATGTTTGGCTCAGCTATCATGTTAGTAGTCAAGACAACACCAACCCAATTTCTAGCATCCATTAGGGAGAAAATGGACTATAAAATGGGTAATTTACTAATAAAAAAATTAGTGCTAATCAAGATATCCACCACCAATGGGAAGGGGGGGGGAGTGCACATTCTATCCCACTAGCTTTAGCTATAAAATATACCGTAGTTATTATAGTTCTTAGCCTAGTCCCCCTATCTTTCACCTCTCTCGAGAGGTCACACCAAAGTTCAAGGCAAGGGTCAAATCTCTCTTTTGAAATGTCATGGGCTAACATTTTTAAATAAAAAAGAGCAGCTCGGCCAAAAAAAACCTAAAAATTTGAAAATTTGGTTTTCCCTCCCCAAAAGGGTGTTTTTACCTTAAAAAAGGCTACCTAATCATATTCTATGGTGGAAAACCCATTTTCAAGATCATTTCAGCTCTCTAAGCTCTTAATCTCTCTCTAATCCTCTTTCACAAGCTTCTTTAATCTTCTATTATTGCACAATCATCTCTAAAGCTAATGTACCCTACCTAATCTCATCTTGGTCTCTCTTGCTCACCCAGACCAAACTTTAATCTTCTATTTCTTTAATAATTTTTTAAGCTCTTGTGCCCTCTCTTTTCCTCACTCTTCTTCACCCATACATCTCATTATGGCTTCCTCTAGTAAGAGACCAAGTGATTCCATATTTGAATACCTTATCTACAACCCTATAGATGATGAAGGTGAGTGGATCAAGCATCCATTTAGGGTGAAAGATTAGGTTTATATGCAACCAAGTGCCACAGGTCCACATCGAGTTCTTAACCATGGTATTTTGGAACACCAGGGAAGGGAAGGATTCTTCATTTTTTGTAGATCACCATTTAGAAATGCATTTTTCACATCCATTTGATGCATTTTCCAACCATTTGCTGCAGCCATAGCAATGACTGCTCTCACTGTTCCCATCTTTGCCATTGGACTAAATGTTTCATCATAGTCCAAGCCTTGGGTTTGTGCATAACCCTTAGCTACCAATCTTGCTTTATGTCGCTCAATGGAGCCATCTGACTTGCATTTCACTTTGTAAACCCATGTAAACCCATTTGCAACCAATAGAAAAATCACGAAATGTCAACTTGTCAACTGGATATCTGACCCTTTGGGATCTCCGCAATGCATGCGGATCACTCTGAACACCTGTCACTCTAGCATGTGGTGGCACATATCTATCCTGCCTAGCACCAGGTGTGCGTAAAACAGGTATGCCAAGTTCCTCATCCAAACTCTTTGAACTTGACGACTCATAACCTGTAATTCCAATTCCTTCAACCTTCTTCTTTCCTTTATCCACAGCACTACTCCCAGTGCTCACACTCTCATGTCTCAAACGTCCTGACCATGGATGTATAGTGCTACTCTCTGACTGTGCTGGCCCAGACATAGAAGTAGAACTAGAACTTGCTTGTGGCAAGTTCACATGCACATCAGCTTCAAGTGACTCAATGACACCCTCATCCTTTGCTTTGTACCAACTAGCAAGTTCATCAAACACCACATCTCGTGAGATAACCACTTGCCTAGTTTGTGGATTGTAACATTTGTATGCCTTACGATCTTGTGCATATCCAACAAACACACACTTTTCTGCCTTAGGATCCAACTTCCTCCTTCTCTCTCATCAGGCACATGTACATAAGCTATGCAACCAAATACTTTGAGGTGTCCAATGTCTGGCCTAAAAACTATAAGCCGCATCTCTGGCGTACTTCCATGTATGGCTGCTGTGGGTGTCTTATTCAATATATACACTACAGTAGCACATGCTTCTGCCCAATAATAATCTGGCATGCTCTTTTCATTGAGCATTGCCCTGACCACTTCACAAATGACTCTATTCTTTCTCTCAGCAACACCATTTTGTTGAGGTGTGTACCTGTAAGTTAATTGTCTTCTTATGTCATGCTTTCTCAAGAAATGCTCAAAAGCATGTGAGGTGTATTCATCACCTCCATCTGTCCTCAAACATTTAATCCAACAGCCATATTGCTTCTCTGCAAAAGCTTTGAAATCCATAAACTTTCCCAACACTTCACTTTTCTCTCTGAGAAAGTAAATCCATGTCATTCTGCTGAAATCATCAATGAATGTCACATAATATAAACTGCCTTTAATGGATGGGTTTTGTGCAGGACCCCATACATCGCTATGTACTATCTCAAGTGGCCTGCTACTCATGTTGCCTTCTCTAGGAAACTGCAACCTCGCCTTCTATCCAAACTGACAGGCTTCACAAACATGCATATTCCCATCATACTTGAATCTAGGCAGCCCACTAACAATGCCTCTTGTCTGCATATTCCCATCATACTTGAATCTAGGCAGCCCACTAACAATGCCTCTTGTCTGCATGTTCTTTAACCTTTGTATATTCACATGTCCAATCCTCTTATGCCACATATCAATGTCCTATACCACATTTTGGCTTTTAGAAAACATTGTTGATTTTAACTCAGGAATCCCAGCATCCAGCTTAAACAACCTGCCTTCTTTCTTGCCTTTGGCAATGACTCTACATCCATTTTTGAATTCCTCAACGAAGCAACCATGCTCGTTGAAACGAACTTGTAATCCCTATTCTACCATTTGACCAACTGATGCCAAACTTTTTGTAATAGAAGACACATACAATATATCTGACATAGACTTTGTTTCACCATTGTGCATAACCAATGCTACACTTCCAACATGTGTAATGGCATGCTAGGTATCATCTCCTTTCTCCACATAGCCTTTCACATCCATAGGCTTCATATGCTCAAACCATTCACCATGACAAGTCATATGGTTTGATACTCCAGAGTCCATATACCAAGTGTCATCATTTTCAGCGTTTGTTATCATAGATCCCACAACATGTTTCATGGCAAACAAGTGATTTGCACTGCCATCATTACTGCTTGATGCATAATTTCCACCATGTTGTGCATAATGTCCACCATGTTGTGCTCTACCCCCTCTCAAATCATTTTGTTTGCAGAAACAATCACGTGCCATATGACCAAATTTCCCACAGTAATGACATTCTTCATCTTGCATGTTGACCTTGCCAACGTCCTCTACCACGAGGATTACCTTTGCCTCTCTGAGGTGTATATCCACGACCACCTCTAGCACCATATAAAATTCTGTTGTGGTGACCTGTCCTACCATCCACGACCATTACCATGGCCACGTGATGCGAATCTCCCCCTGCCTCTAGATCCTCTATGTGAATAGAAAGCCTGATTTCTGCCATTATCATCATGGCTAGTAGATGCATCATGAAAGGAATCACTGAGTTTGATTTCCTCAACAAGCAAGAGTGAAACCAACTCATCAAAGTCTGGTAAACCTGTACTCTGAACCGAGATAGATGTATCAAAAGATTTATACTCCTTGCCAAGACCACGCAAGGTAATGTCGACCAAATCATCATCAGGCATGGCGGCATTGATTGTTGCCAGTGCATTTGCATACTTCTTTATCTCTTGTACATAATCATGGATGCTCCTTCTATTCCGTTTCACATTATGAATCTGTTGTCGCCAACTGAGACTTGCGAGCACTAGTGTCTGTATCAAACAACTTTACCAATGTATCCCATGCATCCTTGGGATTCTCAGCATCATGTATGTGTATGAGTATAGCATCCGAAATACATATAGACAGATAATGCAACACTTTGTGTGATCTTTCTGCCCATTACTTATTATGAGCTATAACCTGCTGGCTGTGTAGGTTGTCGGGGTAGTTCTGGCTTTGGCTCAGCACCTGTAAAATAATGAGGTTCCAAAAACCTTTTCCCTTCAAAAAACTTTTGATCCTGTACTTCCATGCCTGGAAGTTCTTCCTATCCAATTTTTCACCCACAATTTGTACTGGATTATCCGACATATTTGCTCAATGCAAATACACCTTCTGCACACGTCCAAATCTATAAACAAGCCTTCCTCAGCTCAACCACACTCTAATGAGTGTTCCAGATACTCCAAAAGAGTCAACAAACTTCAATTTTGATGTAGAAAATCAAACTGTATGCATCCAAAATGAACTGGTTTACGCAGTCCAAGATACCCTGCTTTGATGCGCTCCAAATTGCAATGTAGTGGTTCAATCAAGTGTGAATAACTTGCATTGACACCTAAACAAGCTCAATGTTGAATATCAACACCATCCGAGATGTGTACATACCAATTTTGTCAAACCCCCTTCTCTGTTTTGAGAAAACCAGTAAAACCAGTAAAACCAATAGTAAATTTTCTCTAATTTCTTCAATCCTTGTCCAAATTGAGAGACCAGGCATTCATTAGCTTAGCAATGATGTCCACTAACTCCATGTAAAAGGAATTAGACCAATTGTTTAAGACCAGAGAGTAATTAGTCGATTAATCACACTCTATTTCACTGAACTCAGTAGACAGCCTGTTTAATCAGCTCATTTCCAGCTCCATAGATGATAATTGCTCCAACCAATCATGTAGCGTCCTTCTTAGGTGTATGTATTTGGCCTCCTAGCATCAAAATTGTGTGAAAATACTCTGTTTTCTGCTGTAGATCTGCGTCGCCTGCTCCTGAGGGTTTTTGGGCTAATAAAAGTGTCAATTGATGGATATAATGTTGCCTAACACTCCAATGCAAGTGTACAACCCATCAATGAATTTATTTTTGCAAAAAACCAGGTTTAATTTCATCAAAAGTTGACCTCTTTTTCTCTGTTTTGTGAGAGCTCAAAAACTAGTAATTTTTCGCTCATTCAAATGCATCAAATTGCTCCAAAATCAGTGTAGGGCTTGTACATGAGCTGCCAATACATTCATCCTTGTCACATATATGTTTCTTTGCTAGATTTGCATCTATTCCACCATACATCACCGCTTCCAAGCTCCAATGGAAAGCTTTCAAAAAACTAGAATTTTCCTTTGCTTTGGGCAACCCTAATTTGCTTTGTTTCTGCTTGAATCACTTGCAATCCACTCAAAGGTGTTTAGAATACCTTACCCGGTAGGCCAAGCTCTCAGATCTCATAGAAATCAGTGTGCTCCAAGCTTCACAGCATCAATGGCAAGCTTCACAGCTTCTTCTCCCGCTTCTCTCACTCACTCATAAACCCTAATAGAGAGCACCAGGCTCTGATACCATGTTTAAAAAAACAAGTAGAGGGAGAGGAGACACACACACACAGAAGCAAACCCTAATTTGCAAACCCTAACCATAGAGGGAAGCCATCTCCCTTCTCACACAATGCATAAAGCCATAATCCATAATACACAAGACACACTATTAGTTGTGTCCACACACATCTAACCCTAGCTCATGTCCACACACTCTATGACCAGCTGGACGCAGTCATTTATGTATCACACATGTTCCTACCTAACATGCCAGCACGTAGCACAGCTGGCACACACTGACATCGAGCTTGAATCTCAACAACTTAATCATAACTATTTGTATCGCAGGAATCCCCCGATCTAGCCTACTGGCCCATGGGTTAGCCAACCGCCTATAACCGCTGTATTGGTGGGATTCCTTTATAAAATTTTGGTTATGTTTTTTCGGGGTACCGAGGAAAAGAGTTCCCAAGCCCCCTAGCTGGCGCTTCAAGCAAAAATTCAAGTAGTCATACCACTTACACACCCAATATAAAATTGCTATTTTAACAAATTCGGCTGTCTTTAAAACAATCTTTCAATGAAATCATAGTATTACTGATCATAATCCTCCAAAATATTGAGTCCATTGCTTTACAAAAATATATCATCCGAACTCTCTGTTTGAAGACCAGCTAGTCAACCAACGAGATCCAATATCAAAATTCAGTTCACAAAAGTAATTCCTTCCAGTTTATCCATATCTTCCTCGACATATGCATGGGTGTCCTAGCAACCACGAGCCCATGAATCACCTGCTCAGAACCCTCTAGGATCCTACTTAGGTGTCCTAGCACTTTACTCAGGGACCGCTTCATCGTCCTCGCCCATCGTACCAAAAGCACACCATTTTAACCATACCGAGGTTGGCCAAGACCTCGGCAGGCTTTGCCTGAGAGCGATGTCCCTCTCAATGACTCCTCGCCCCAGCTGTTAACGAGTCTCTCCTTAGTTAATTACAAACGAAATGCTTCTTCCAGCATTCTAGCATAAAATAGTCCTTTAAAAATAGAGGTTCTATGCAAATAGAATTCCCAGTTTGAGTTTGATTCCAGGGCAATTTGACATGAAAGACCTAGGTGAATTGAGATATTTTCTTGGGATTGAAGTGATCAAAGACCATGCAGGGACATGGTTAGTGTAACGCCAATATGCATTGGATATGTTGGCAAAATATGGGATGATAGGGTGTAAGCCAATGAGTACACCTTTGGAGCTTTGGAGCAGAATGTGATGCTTAAAAAATTTCTAAGAAATTAGAAAATTTTTTTCTAAAAACTCTAGAAATTTAGGGAATCCATTCTACCAAAAATATACACAATAAAATGTGGTATTTTTGTAAACATTTTCACTAATGCTTATTTTAAACCATAAAAAATAGGAAAAATAGCATTAAACTCACGGAATTCCCCCGCAACGTCGAGTCATCCATTGAATAGTAGTAACACATGTTCCAATCGCCCTATCAACAATCCATGTGTAAATCACTAACAAAAATCAACAAAATAACTTTTTTATTAGTAAATATTAAAATTTACTTCAAAAAAAATGCCAAAAATTACAAAGAAAAATCAACAACAATCAACTAGGCAGGGATCTTTTAGCTGGTATTAGAGCAAATTGGCTAAAGTGGATCAACCCAGAAACCAAAAATGTCAAAAATTTATAAAGTAACAGTAAAAGGTTGTAATTGTGTGATGAAATTCATACAAATTGATATTCAGAATGAAGATTCATGAATAGGTAATTGGGTCTTCAAATGGAAGTACCGCAAATGTATGGAATCCCTGACTTGCTTGAGGCCTAGACATGATGGTATTTACCTTATAATTCCAAGGATCGTGTGACTACCCGTATATACCGTTGGATTTAATGTTAAAAGATAGTTATACTATCATAATTACATTACTATGTCTTATTCTTTTCATAAAAATTAAAAATTGCCAGTAATAGCAGCGGAGCTATGGCAAAAATTTTAAGAAATTGATGCATAATTCATTCTTATGTATAACGTGAAAAGAGGAGTTCCTATCATATTCTAGGATTGAATATCCTAGGTTAAAAGAATGGTTTTTGTCACATTCAATGGAAAACTAATTTTTAAGTTTATGTGTAATTAAATAATTAAGAAATGAGAAAAACTTAAAAATTAGTTTCAAATTTTAAGAAAAACAAAAACTTATATTTAAGAAAAACAAAAACTTATATTTAATGATAAAAGAGTAATTCCTATGACAATTGGAATTCAATCATTTAGATGGGAAAAGAGAAATTCCTAGCATATTGAAATTATTAGATATTTTATTTAAATTCAAAGATGAATTTTAGATAAATTTATTTTATCTATGAGAAATACTTAAATGGTAAAAGAGGAATTCCTATGACATTTGGAATTCAATCATTCAGATGAAAAAAGAGAAATTCCTAGCATATTGGAATTAATCGATATTTTGTTTAAATTCAAAGATGAATTTTAGATAAATTTATTTTATATATGAGAAATATTTAAATGATAAAAGAGGAATTCCTATGACATTTGGAATTCAATCATTTAGATGGGAAAAGAGCATTAGGAATTTTTTGGACCCAAAGAGGGCCTCTTGGATTAACTTTTGATTAGAAATGGACCAATAGGAAGAGGGCTGGGTGCACATCTTTGACTTCTTTGACCCTAGGGGGGGGGCCTAGGCTTTGGTTTGTTAATTGGGCCTAATTACTACTCTTGTCTCCCTACCTCTTGGGCCCACAAACTTAGAGGTCCCCCCACCTAGAATCGTGCAACCCTAAAATTTGAAAATTTTTAATTTTTTCCCAAAAGTGTGTTTTCCCTCTCAAACTTCCCCCCAACATACTCTAGGTTTGGAAAGCTCATTTTGAACCTCTTTCTTCCTCTTTTAAGCTCTCCATTGCTGCACAAACTCCATACCTCTCAAGCGCTCCCTCCTTGTCAAGCTCCCTTAGTCTCAAGCGCTCCCTCCTTGTCAAGCTCCCTTAGTCTCAAGCTCCCTCTCCCTCTTTCTTCCTTTTCTAAGCTCTCCATTGCTGTAGAAACTCCATCCCTCTCAAGCTCTCCCTCCTTCTCAAGCTCCCTCCCTCTCAATCTCCCTCCCTCTCTCTCTCTCTCTCTCTCTCTCTCTCTCTCTCTCTCAAGCTCCCTCCCTCTCCATTGCTGCAGAAACTCTATCCCTCTTTAGTCTACTCTAGGTTCAGGAAGCCTATTCTCAAACTCTAACCCTCTTTTAAGATTTCCATTGCTACGCTGAAAACCCTGAACTTTCTCTCCTCTCTAGTCCTCTTTGTAAAACAACCTTTTCTTTTCCCTTCTTCTCTTTCCTTACCACCACCATGGCCTCTTCCAGTAATGTTAGAAGACCTAGGGAGAAGGTGGAAGAGCTTGTGCTGCATAACACAAGAGATGAGAATGGATTTTGGGCTGCAACAAGATTCAGGGTTGGGGCTTGGGTCTACATGCAGCCAAGCTCTAAGGGACCACATCGAGTGCGTCAACTAGGGAATATGCTACATCATTGGAAGGGGTGGCTACAAGGCTTCATGCATACTAAGAAGGAAGGACTGATTGCCATAGTGCAACATGTGTATACCCTTGGAGACCTGTACATTCAAGGCCAACGACCAAGGTTTCCTTCAAATTGTCAGTGTAACATAAACACAGATTTAACAACATGCTAATATTGGATTTTTTGTTTCAAATTTTCTTATGATTCTCCATTTTCTCATGTCTCTCTGGCAGATATTTTCCCCTCTAATTATGTTGAGGGACAACCACTCCAAAGCCTTACTGGAGTTTTCTATGCATGCATCTATTAGAGAGGCAATGTTTGTATCTCAAAGCCCAAGTGATCTTGTATAGAACAATATCTTTTTCTTTTCTCACTGATATTTTGTAGATAAAAAACCAGGTTTATTTGGCAAGCTAGAAGAGACCCCCAACCCCCCTCTTAAACAATCCCGAATGGCCCAAACCTGATGCTTGGACCATCTTATGCTTAAAGTTTAAGATGGTAAGTGATATCAAGACATCACTCAAGTTTTCAAAGGCATCTAGGTCAGTAGGGCTAAATTGGTTTTGTCCTTTACATGTTTTTGTGCACTTGTTCAATTCCATGCCAATGCACCAACCAAAAACAATGTATATTTGTAAGGAGGTACGGTCTGACCTCATTCAAGGATTACTAGGAGAGGGTTGGGAGGTTAATGAGGGGTCACATCAAGGTGATGTGTACAAGTGCAATGTAGTAGATTCTATAGTGTCTTTCAGGTTCTTGAAGGCACGCTCTATTTTGTACATGCGTCTGCACTACCAAAGATGGATGCAAAAGCACAGGACATGGATCCCACTTCAAGCCTTAGAAGAAGAAATTATGCCTATTGAGAGGTAGCTGTGATGATGCAAAATGGATGGATTGAGCGAGTGGCAGCAAGCAAGCATTGGAGCCTAGCAGACCTCCGTCAATACTTTAGCATCATGGGCTTTGACAATCGCGTAACCCTAAAAATTGAAAATTTTTAATTTTTTCCCAAAAGTGTGTTTTCCCTCTCAAACTTCCCCCCAATATACTCTAGGTTTGGAAAGCTCATTTTGAACCTCTTTCTTCCTCTTTTAAGCTCTCCATTGCTGTAGAAACTCCTTACCTCTCAAGCGCTCCCTCCTTGTCAAGCTCCCTCTCCCTCTTTCTTCCTTTTCTAAGCTCTCCATTGCTGCAGAAACTCCATCCCTCTCAAGCTCTTCCTCCTTCTCAAGCTCCCTCCCTCTCAATCTCTCTCTCTCTCTCTCTCTCTCTCTCTCTCTCTCTCAAGTTCCCTCCCTCTCCATTGCTGCAGAAACTCTATCCCTCTTTAGTCTACTCTAGGTTCAGGAACCCTATTCTCAAACTCTAACCCTCTTTTAAGCTTTCCATTGCTGCATCGAAAACCCTGAACTTTCTCTCCTCTCCACTCCTCTGTTGTAAAACAAGCTTTTCTTTTCCCTTCTTCTCTTTTCTTACCCCACCATGGCCTCTTCCAGTAATGTGAGAAGACCTAGGGAGAAGGTGGAAGAGCTTGTGCTGCATAACACAAGAGATGAGAATGGAGTTTGGGCTCCAACAAGATTGAGGGTTGGGGCTTGGGTCTACATGCAGCCAAGCTCTAAGGGATCACATCGAGTGCGTCAACTGGGGAATATGCTACATCATTGGAAGGGGCGGCTACCTACAAGGCTTCATGCATACTAAGAAGGAAGGACTGGTTGCCATAGTGCAACATGTGTATACCCTTAGAGACCTATACATTCAAGGCCAATGAGACGACCAAGGTTTCCTTCAAATTGTCTCAGTGTAACATAAACACAGCTTTAAAAACATGCTAATATTGGATTTTTTGTTTCAAATTTTCTTATGATTCTTCATTTTCTCATGTCTCTCTGTAGATATTTTCCCCTCTAATTATGTTGAGGAACAACCACTCCAAAGCCTCACTGGAGTTTTCTATGCTATGCTATGCATCCATTGGAGAGGCAATGTCTGTATCTCAAAGCCCAAAAGCCCAAGTGATCTTGTACAGAACAATATCTTTTTCTTTTCTCACTTATATTTTGTAGATAAAAAACTAGGTTTATTTGGCAAGCTAGAAGAGACCCACAACCCCCCTCTTAACAATCCCGAATGGCCCAAACGGAAGAGTCAAGTTTCAAGTTGATGAGAAGAAAGGTATATCTGATTCCACTACATCATGTCTAGAATTAACCCTTACACTTTCTGGTTATTGTGCTACTTTCTATATTTTTACAGATTGGGAAGCATAAGGAGGGGACAACCATGGTCTTAGAATCATGGCAAATGGGGGACCTTAAATTTTCAGCAACAAGGTGCATAGCCCTACCAACACATAGTAGGCATGTGGAAGAGCTTGAAGACGAACTGAGTATATGGAAAAATAGCCTCTATTTTGATGCACGTGAGGGGCAAGAGTTTTAGGATCGAGGTGAAGGCAATGACAAGCTTTTAAGTCAACAAGGAGATGGAGATCAACATGAAAAATGTCACAAGAGGGGCAAAAAACAAAGACATTATAACAATTTTAGATTAGATGACATGCTTGTAATTTTGTAGCAAGCTCCTTCTTTCTCATTTTCAGGCGATACGAGCTCACACTATCTCTTTGCATTCACATGGCTACCCACCTTGACAACTTCTGTGAGTTCCTCTCCACCACCCCCGCATGGGCAGGTAAGAGCGAGCTCTTTGTCATGTTCTCTCGTGAAGTTGACTTTGAAAAGTTGCTCGCCCTTGTGTCCCAACATTATGAGACGCATATTGCATACATGGAGCAATACTTGGCTCCCCACTCCATCTCCTTTCCCCATTGCCCCAATGATCGATGGGTGCGTGTTGAGCTACTTAAGTACATTCAACAATATGCCCGCCCCTACATCCAGCACCTTGAACGCTTCATCAACATCTGCATCCCCGCACAGCAGGAGCTTACTGTACCTTCAATAAGCAGGAGGTGAAGAGGTTGGGGAAGGGCAATTTAGGAACTAGGTTCCTCTCATGGCTCACCACTTTTGCATTCCTCACAGCGATGAGAATTTGGATGAGGAGGTAGAGATGCCTGCATTGCAGTTGGCAGGGTATTTGAGGGATGACAAGGAAGTGAAGGCAGTAGGAACGAGTGCTGGTGTAGAAGAGCAGCTTGCATCAGAGCACTTTCCAGAGGGTGCACAATCAGAGGATTCCCTTGCTACTGGAGTAATGGAGGAGACCAAAGCACCAAAAAAGGATGAGGCTAAGTCTTCAATTGACCTCTCCGCCCCCACCAGCACTTTGGCAAAAGAAGACATTGAGCAAGAGGTAATAATTGACCTTTTACAACCTAGAAACATTTGTAATTATGTATAGGAAAATATTTTGATTTTTCCTTTGATTGCATAGGGTGGTTGAAATGACGCATTTGTTGGGAGAGGCGGCGGTAGTAGAGACCAGGCCAAGGTCCATGGACATGATGCTGCGTTGGCGCACTATCTTGGTCGACTTCCTGTGGATGGCATTACCATTATCCATATAGGGAATACACCCCTTCACTCTCTTCTTTTTGAAAGCCCTCTCTAAGGTGCTCTGTGTAGCCTCTATGGCGGCACAGAGCACTAGATGTATAGTTCTGATTAAAAAATCCCTTGCCTTCGATGTTTTTTGGTTCTGGATTTAGGGGTAAGCTTCTTGCTCGTATAGGTATAGCCAAAAGCATATGCATAGAGGATCCTCAAGAAATAGCCCAATCACTCCTTGAGCACACTCTACCCAATCACTCCTTGAGCACACTCTACCCAATAACAAGAGAAGGAAGCTCAATATTGTAAGAAAACTTTTGTAAAGATGATGTATCACTTCTTATTATGAATACAATATAATTTTTACAAACTTATTTTCATCAAGTATATCATTATTTTTTCTAGTTTGTACCACATCAATGTTTTTGTCAATGCATCATAAATGACCCTGGGAGCCTGAGGAAGCAGTGCCAGAACAGTGCAAATTTTGAGCCTGCACCGCCACTGTTTGCACTGTTCTGGCATTGTAGAGCCCTAATTCATACTGTTCTGGCATAGCTTTCCTAGCTCTCCAGGAGCAATTCTGATGCATTGGATGACAAATAATGTATTTTTATACATGATTAAAGGTATTTTTATTTTATAAATTACTGTTTTTATAATTAATATACTCAACTTCATTATAAATATATCAGAAATGATCCTAAGTGGCTGGGGGAGCAGTGCCAGAACAGTGCAAATTTTGAGCCTGCACCACCACTGCAGAGCCTAAATTCGCACTATTCTGGCATAGCTTCCCCAGTCCTCCAGGAGCAATTCTGATGCATTGGAAATTTGGATGACAAATAATGTAATTTTACACATGATTAAAGCTGTTTTTATCTTATAAACTATTGTTTCTCATAATTAGTGTACTCAACTATTCTGATGCATTGGATAATAAACACTATATTTTTACACATGATTAAAGATATTTTTATCTTATTAACTACTATTTCTCACAATTAGTGTGCTCAACTTCATTATAAATGCATCAAAAATGATCCTGAGTGGCTGGGGGAGCAGTGCCAGAACAGTGCGAATTTTGAGCCTGCACCGCCGCTGTGTAAAGCCTAAATTCGCACTGTTTTTTGACATAGCGTCCCCACTCCTCTAGGAACAATTCCGATGCATTGGATGATAAACACTATATTTTTACACACGATTAAAGGTGTTTTTATCTTATAAACTACTGTTTCTCACAAATTAGTGTGCTCAACTTCATTATAAATGCATCAAAAATAATCCTGAGTGGCTGGGGGAGGAGCAGTGCCAGAACAGTGCGAATTTTGAGCCTGCATCGCTGCTACAGAGCCTAAATTTGCACCGTTTTGGCATAGCTTTCCTAGTCCTCTAAGAGCAATTCTGATGCATTGGATGATAAACACTATATTTTTACACATGATTAAAGGTGTTTTTATCTTTTAAACTACTGTTTCTCACAATTAGTGTGCTCAACTTCATTATAAATGCATAAAAAATGATCCTAAGTGGCTAGGGGAGAAGTGCCAGAACAGTGTGAATTTTGAGCCTACATCGCCCCGTTGAGGCCAAATTTGCACTGTTCTGGCACAGCTTCCTCAGTCCTCCAGGAGCAATTCTGATGCCTTGGGTGATAAACTGGCACATGATAGACACTCCATGTTAAACAAACATGATGGCACCGAGACATTGTAAGAGAAACTTAAAATTTTAATTATTAGAAGGTTACAAATGAAAGCCAGATAGGCTTGTCTACAAAGGGGGGTTTGAAACAAAAGAGTTGCTTCAAAAAAAAGGTTACCATCTAAGATCTCTAGATCGTGTCTCGCTCGCCTCTCGAATGCGCCGAGCTAGTTGCATGTCCTTGGCATGTATTGCAAGGAGGTTGGTGTCTTCAAAAAGCCCAACAAGGTAAGCCTCGGGAGGCTTCTTGCAATGCTTCAAGGGCAATCCCCTGCACATGGAACTCTGTTCTATATCGTTGGAGAATCTCCTTCACTCTGCAAGCGAAAGGGGCTCTTCTTATCAGCAACTCAGTGTTCCTTTGATAAAACTTGATTTCTTGTAGAGCCCTATGCCATTGGCGCATCCTTCTCCTTGGAGCTCTCTGTGTTGTGTTAGTGCATTGGCGAGGTTGGGACTTCCTTGGCTTGAAGAGCTTGAACTTTCTACGCTTGCATGCACTTGCAGGAACCTACTCTTGGTCTCTCTCATAGTCTGAATCCTCCTCCTCCTCCTATTGCTATGGTACCTGTGTATCAAGCTCCTCCCGGTGGGTAGGCAGGGAACCCTGTCCTGGTAGTAGGGTCTTGCCACCTATGGTGCTGCGCAATGTAGGAATGTTTTCACCAACCCAATCGAACTGCTCATCCATCGGCCTCTCTGTCTTGATCTCTGGGGTGGCTGCATTGTGGGGTCTTCTTCACACGCTTGCTCCCACTAGAAGGGCCTACATCATGTGTGTGCACTGGTGTTGCTGTGGGAGGAGGGTTGGACTCTAGTGATCCCATTGGGCGTGTCCTAGAATCCAAGGGGTCACTCTCTTTCGTGGTGTCGCCCCAGTATGTGGTCATTGGGTGCGTTGCACTGTGTTTTGTGAAGGCATGGTAACACGTGCGGTGTTCTTGGTACATGCCATATCCATGTACAACTATGCTAACGTGGTGATGTGCTGGTGTCCTTACGTGGGTGTCTACGTAGATCTTGAGCTCAAGCTCTCTCTAAAAAAGTGAAATGAAAATGAAGTGAGAGAAGGAACTATTAATAGTTTTTTTTAAAGGGGAAAAAAAACCTAACTAAACTTATTTTCTTAGCCTTATTACATCTAGATTTATGCTAGTGCGTGCACAACCCAACGCCTCCCTTGTCTCCTCATTCGTGCATGCCAAGCACCATGCCTATGGGGAGCATTGGTCTGCAACCATTCAAGCCGAGCATGACTTTTTGCAGCCTTGCGTGCCTCTTGTGCAAGCTTAGATTGTTGGGCCCGGTCCCTAACCAATACGCTTCCAAAGGTTGTGCGATAAAACCAATTGAACATCTCTTGTAGATAGTTTGTACGTGTTCCTCCTGGAGAAGCTCCACCTCCATGTATTGTATTTTTGAAATAAACCCCTCTTGCTTTATAATGTGATTTCTCCATCCCTTGGGTACTCCACATGTCGAGCGATCCATACTTGTTCATGAATATACGCACCATGCGCATAAACTATGTGCTGTACACATGACAATAGAATTTAATTAGAAAAAGTCAAGGTTAAAACACTAGTTTATTTTTTTACTATACAACTTACCATATAGTGTGTTACTTTACCCTCTCCCCAAGCACCTAGCACACTTTTGGTGAACACTTTTGCATTCACGAGCACCATTTGGCGTTGCTTTGAGTCATTTGATAAGTTCCTCTAGCCTTTGAATCTTTGCATCCTTCTCCACATTCTCTGCGAGGATCTCTTTCATTTTATTTAATGATGTTTTAAGTCCTTCTTGACATTGTAAAAGGTTGAATTGTGATGCTTGCAATTGAGATTGGAGAATATGGGTTTGCCAAGCTCCACTTGTAGTCAATCTTCTACAGTATCCTAACAAGCCAAGCTCTCCTTCACCAACAAATTGCATAAAAGATGATAAATTACGGAAAGGAGGGTTTGCTCTTAATGGAGGGTCAACTGGATAGAGAAGCCCATCAATTCAAAGATCTTCATTTTTCTCCTTAGCTATCCTACGAGCTTGGACAGATTGTGCATCAATAGGATGGGTTTTTTTAGAGCTGCCATACTCTTCAGGAATACGAATGTGTAAATCAACCTTCCATTTTCTAGCTTCATAAGGGGCTACACACATAGCTTCTTGCAAAGGCTCCATAGCTAAGCAGAGGAAGAAGCTAAAGTAGAGAGATCCTCATAGGTAGAGAGAGAGAGAGAGAGAGAGAGAGAGAGAGAGAGAGAGGAAGTGAGTGAGAGAGACTGTAAAACTTTGCTGTTGCTGCACAAATTCGTTTTTCTAAGTAGAAAATGATATTTTTGATATACAAATATACTAACATGGATTTTTTCATCAATAAATTACATTTATGAGAAAAATTAAAAAATAATAATTTTTGGGATCCCACAATTTCGGGATCTCATGGATGTAGTGGTTCCTGATAGTTAGTTATGTTTATGGGGTTGTGGGGACGTGACAGTTAGTTATGGATGTACTGGCTCCTGACAGGTTCTGATGTGACCCTTGAATTACAAGCTTTTTGGAGAGAAAAAACTATTTTCATCATACATATTGGTTGGGTGGTTTTATTCCACCTCAAAATGTAAAAAAATAAAAATATTTTTTTTAAACTTTTTGGGGTCCACCTAAATACGAGAATGTTTTGCTGATGTGGAAGGGAGATATGGTGAGAGAGTTAATGAGAAAGGAGATTTCAAACTGACAAGAAAGATTCAATTTGTAGAGAGTGAAGATAAAAGATTCAAAAAGTAAGAGAAAGTATGAGAAAAGTCAAAAAGTAAGAGAGAGAGAGTATGAGAATATTTCCTTTAAAAAGTGAAACTAGGGGGTATGGCTGATGTGGCAAGGCAAAAATAGGGGTCATCATAGCCTTTGTCTCCCTTAAGCCTAGCTTTTAAGCTCTAATCCCTTAAAATTAGGAATCCTTATAGGAGGCCCTTTTTGGGTCCAAAAAATTCCTAATGGAAATTCCTAGCATATTGGAATTATTGGATTTTATTTAAATTCAAAGATAAATTTTAGATAAATTAATTCAAAGATGAATTTTATATAAATTTATTTTATCTATGAGAAATATTTAAATGGTAAAAGCGAAATTCCTATGACATTTGGAATTCAATCATTTAGATGGAAAAAGAGAAATTCCTAGCATATTGAATTAATGGATATTTTATTTTTGATGAATTTATTTTATGAGAAATATTTGATGATAAAAGAGGAATTCCCATGATATTGGAATGCAAATAATCAAATGCAAAAAGAGGAATTCCCATGATAATTGAGGTCCAAGAAACTAAATGAGAAAAAGAGAAATTTTTAGTATAATTCAATTTATAATTATTTATCAAAAGTGAAAATATGGGTAGAATTGGTTTTTGTAAATCCCATGAATTCTTCTATTCCAAAAGAGAAATATAAAATATAATTCATTTGAGAAATTGAGAAAGAATATGAAAATAGTCATCGAGAGAAAAAGAACCTTTATCTAGGCCAAGCAATTATTGGCAGAAATTTAGAAAAAGTCCCATTATCGGTATCAAAGTAGTAAAAACTACTAAATGGGAATAGGATGTGAATGGATATGATAAGATGTAAATGGGATACGATAAGATGTGAATGGATGTGATAAGATGTGAATGGGATGCGATAAGATGTGAATGGGATGCGATAAGATGTAAATGGGATGCGATAAGATGTGAATGGATATGATAAGATGTAAATGGGATGCGATAGGATGTGAATGGATGTGATAAGATGAAAATAAGATGCGATAAGATGTGATAGGATGTGGTGTGATGAAAAGGAATGGGGATGAGATGTGAAGTAAATGGATGTGGATGAGAATGATGAGATGAGAGGATATGTGAAAGGGTGAGATGGGAAGTACATGGATGTGGATGTAGATGTGTATGTGAAAGGATGGATATGCATGTGTATGTGAGAGAATGGATGTAGATGTGTATGTGAAAGAATGGATGTAGATGTGTATAAAAAAGAATGGATGTGGATGTGTGTGAAAGAATGGATGTGGATGTGTATGTAAAAGAATGGATGTAGATGTGTATGTGAAATAATGGATGTGGCGCTGTATGTGAAAGAATGGATGTGGATGTGTATGTGAAAGAATAGATGTGGATGTGTATGTGAAAGAATGGATGTGGATGTGTATCTGAAAGAAGGGATGTGGATGTGTATGTGAAAGAATGGATTTGGATGTGTATGTGAAAGGATGGATGTGGATGTGTATGTGAAAGGATGTGATGTGATATAAAGGGATGTGGATGTGTATGTGAAAGAATGGATGTGGATGTGGATGTGTATGGATAGATGTGGATAATCGTACATGTGAACAATTGGATGGATGTGGATGAATGAGATGAGATGTGTATGAATGAGACATGATGTGGATAGATGTGATGTGATGTAATGTGGATAGAATGTATGGGTGATGACAATGAATGTGATGGATATGAATGAATGTGATGTGATGGATGTAAATGGATGTGATGTAAATGAATGTGATGGACGTGAATAGATGTGATGTGATGTGAATGAATAAGATGTGATGTGAATGAATAAGATGTGATGTCATGTGAATCAGGATGTGAATGAATGAGATGTGATGACATGTGAATCGGGATGTGAATGAATAATATGGGATGTGAATGGATGAGATGTGATGTGAAATGGATGTGAATGGATGTGATGTAAATTGGGATAGATGTGAATGGATGATATGTGATGTGAATAAATATGATGTGATGAGATGTGGATATGGGTAGATGCGAGTGGATGAGATCTGATGAGGATAAATGAAGAAAGATGTGATGAGATGGAAAATGATGTGATGAGAATGGGAATACATATGAAATGAATGTGGATTAAGTAATGTGGATTAATGTGGAACAATGTGGAAAGACGAGAGTTTGTTATAGAAACTATATTTATAACCTGTTTTTAAATGTCTATTTTATGTCAAGAATGCTGGGGAAGCATTTTGACCGTCTTGTGAATGAGGTCGTGGGGAGACCTAACTGTTAAAGTTGCAACAGCTAATGGAGAGTCAACGGAGGACGTCTCCCGTATAGCAAGGTCAGCCAAGGTCTTGACCAGTCTTGGTTGGATTTAAATGGTGAGCTTTTGGTACGGTGGATGAGGGACCAAAAGAAAGCGGCCTATGAGTGAAGCGCTAGGTGCGAAGGATCCTAGAGGGTGTTGACCATATGGTGCTCAGGATCTGGGTCGCCAAAGATATCCACACGTGCGTCGAGGAAGATATTGGAACAAGGAGTAAGAGTTGTTTTCTGAAACTGGGCATGGATCTGGTTGATTGACCTTGCTGATGGCTCTTTTATATGGGTCTATTGGTTGATCTTGCTGATGGCTCTTTTATATGGGTCTATTGGTTGATCTTGCTGATCTTCAACGGAGATTCCATTTTGATTTTTATAAAGTGAATATATTGTTGAGTACTATGAGCTAGGAACTATCGAAAAGGCCCCTGAGTGGACAGGTGGTGAGCGTTCTAGTTACCAATGATGCCATAGGTACACCGATGAAGGAATGATTGGAAATGAGAATTCAACCGGATATTTTGGAGGATTATGATCAGTGATACTATGGTTTCATTAAAAGATTGTTTTAAAGTCAGTTGAATCTGTGAAAAAGGCAATTTCATATTGGGTGTGTAAGTGGTGTGACTAGCTTAAAGTTTGCATCAATATCCGGCTAGGGGGCCTAGGAACTCTTTTCCTTGGTACTACCCGGGACAAACCTAACCAAATTCCTAATTAGATCCCATTACTACAGTGGTTGGACGGTTGGCTAACCCATGGGTGGATCCCTCAAATGAGACTCAATTATGTTATAACTTATGGTACGATAGATGAAGTAAATCCCTGTTCTATGGAAAAGAATCAACGATTGTGCCTCTCAATGAGAAAAAAAGCGTTGGTCTCTATGATCCAAGTGCAAGTCTTTTCCTTGATCTGACCATGGGACTTACGGGTTCGGTCGGATCAGTTCAGTTAGTTAAGGCTCTTGACTACGTTAGAGTAAAAGTATCCATGGAGGAATCGCTCATGCTTTTTCCAAGCGAGGGAAGTTTTTTCGGGTTCGGAGGAAGAACCGAGGGATTAGTCTCTTGTCCGGATATCCGTGGGTGAGGGATTAGCCTCTTGTCCAGATATCCGTGGGTGAGGCCCCAGTGAGGACCCTGCCCCGCACAAGAAGTGCTACTCCCGTAGCTAGCACCCCCGAATTCGTTGCGCGGAGGGAGCATGGATCTTTCAAAGGGGATGCTATCTAAGCATACCTGGGTATAAAGATTCTATACCATCCGGTTAATCCTAGGAGTCCCCTGACTTTTTTTACCGTCTTGGGTTCCGGCCAATCTACGACTACTTGGATTTTTGTGGGGTCAGGAGAAATCCCATCTTTGTGGGGATTTTTGTGGGGCCAATCTACGACTGCTTGGGATTTTGTGGGGTCAGAAGAAATCCCATCTTTGTGGGGATTCTTGTGGGGTCAGGAGAAATCCCATCTTTGTGGGGATTTTTGTGGGGTCAGGAGAAATCCCATCTTTAGATACTATGAATCCCAAGTATTCCACCTGGTCAGCAGAGAAAGAATACTTGCTCTTTTTTGCAAAGAGTTGGTGCTTCCTTAGGATTTCTAGGAACTTGCGCACATGATCTTCATGATTTGCAGCATTCTTTGAGTATACCAAGATGTCATCAAAGAAGAAAAGAATAAAATCATCCAAGTATTCTCTGATAATATCCTACTACATAAGATGATTAAATGTCGTCGGGGCATTAGTCAATCCAAACGGCATGACTGTGAACTTACAATGCCCATAGAGAGTATTGAATGTTGTCTTCGGGATGTCTTATTCCTTGATTCTGATCTCGTAGTACCCGGATTTGAGATCTATCTTCGTGAACATTTGGGTTCCACTTAATCGATCCAGAAGTTCATTGATCCTAGGGATAGGATACTTATTCTTAATTGTTAACTGATTCAATCCTCTATAATCAATACAGAGTCTTAACGTTCCATCTTTCTTCTTCTGAAAGAGAACGAGTACACCCCAAGGTGAAACATTTGGGTTCCACTTAATCGATCCAAAAGTTCATCGATCCTAGAGATAGGATACTTATTCTTAATTGTTAACTGATTCAATCCTCTATAATCAATACAGAGTCTTAACATTCCATCTTTCTTCTTTTGAAAGAGAACGGGCACACCCCAAGGTGAAACACTGGGTCTAACGAGTCCCTGCTCTAACAGTTGTCTTAACTACACCTTAAGTTTATGGCTTCAGGGACTGGCATTTTGTATGCACGCTGGGCTACTGGTGGCTGAGCTCCAGGGGTTAACTCGATCTCATGATCTACTTCGCGAGTCGGAGGCATCTCAATCATCTCTTCAAGGAACACATCTGCATACTCTCACTTAACCATTCTGGTTCTTTAGCCTTGCATTTTATATCTACAGATTCATCTTAACGACATAAACAACTTGCCTCTTTCTGAGACCCTTTAACAATTCAAAAGCTTGCCTCTTTCTGAGCCCCTTTAACAATTTAAAAGCTTTGACTAATTGCAGCATTGAGGATCCGGAAATTCCAGTTCCTTAAACTTCATTCCCATGAAGGTCAAGGAAAGAGATGGTTCCTTCGTTGTTGACAATGAATGTCAGTCCGATTCTTATGGAGCCAATCCATTCCAAGGATTCCATCATAGATTCCCAAGGGTAGGACTCTGAACTGGCAATCTGTTATGTTCCCATCTAGACTAAACTGAATAGGGTTTGTCTCAAGGTGTGTGAAAAGAATCTTTCCATTGGCCAATTCCACTTGCATAGGTTTTCCTGATTTATGATTCAGGACTAACTTACATAGACATCCTGGGGAAATAAAAGAATGAGTACTGCGTGAATCAATCAAAAGCTTGAATTACTTACCTTGGTACTCTGCTCGAGTTTGGAGGACTGAGAATTGACGATTCTGCCCTTGATGCTCAATCGTGGCATAGATCTGTCCTTTTTCTTCCTCCACTTCCTCAGCTATAGTGATGGCTCTAGTTGTTGCAGTTTGAGGTGGAACTCTCTCTCTTTGGTTTCCCCAATTCTGGGAGGGCCCTTTGGAGACTACTTTGCATGGAGCACTCTTCTGGGGTTATCCTGATTTTGGCCCGGGGGACCCTGATTGGACTGATACGAAGGAGTCTGTCTCTGAACTCTGGGACCCTATCTTCCTTGGCCCACAAAAGGAGATGGGCAATCCTTGAGCTGGTGCCTGATCCCTTGACCAACCAAAACACATGTTCCCACTTCGAAGCTCTTCCCTCTGCATTCTAGAAAGAGCCAAAGTTCCTGAGAAAGACCTTCGAGGAAAAGGTCTTCCTTCATTTCTGAAACTTCCTGTCTTCTGATTCTGATTGGGACCTTGGTGTCGCTTGGAGGCGGAAGGTTGGAAGAACTTCCTGGTGTTTGGAATCTCTTGAAGGAGGAGGGAGCTAGCTTTGGTCAAAAGACTTTAACAATAAACGATTTGGCGAAGTCCTTCGCCATCCTTACAGCTTTAGCCATGAAAATTGGCTTGGCATTCTTGACGAGGGTGTCTAAAGGTTCGTTCCTTCCTCGAATGAACCTGACCATGAGTTTCTCTTCGTCTAGCGGTGGTGAGTACTTGAGGAGAAGAGAAAATGCCTGGTGATATTCTTCAATAGTTTTACTCCCCTGGTTTAACTCTAAGAATTCATTCATCTTGGTTTCTAAAAATCCGGGGGGACAAAATCTCTTCCTTAGATAATTCTTGAGATCATTCCAGGACTGGGTATTCCTATCCAGATGGTTGGTCTCGCAATGGTTTCTCCATGCCACCCTAGTTGTTTCCACTATTTTCAGCCTTGCAAGAGCCATTTTACTCCTCTCGTTGTATCCCAGTGACATCAAAGTATTCTTCCCATCTCTTTGAGCCACTTCTCCACAGCCTCGCCCAAGTTCTCCCTTTCACCCTTGAAGGGACCTGGCTGAGTTCTATGAAGGGCTTTGTGAACATCGGGTCAAGCTCTTCCTCATCACTGAGAGGATCTGGCTGTCGGCCACGGTTCACGTGCCTCATGATTCTACCAAAAATGATACATTATTAAATTCCTATTTGATTTCGTCAGTGAGATTCTAAGACTTAAGAGGTTGGGAAAATAATTGCTTAAACAAGATAATCGGTCTTATTGGAGATCTATGACATATGTCCGAGGAACATATATTGCTTCTTCAATTCATCATATAATAAACAATCACTTAATATAACAAAGAATTTTTCACAAAACATTTCTTTATTTATATAAAGGTTGCAATATATATACATAGAGCAACTTGGCTCTCCAAAAAGTCAAAACCTCCGTGAGAAATGCATAAGAGACGGCGATACTAGGCTACAGACATGCCCCGATACAAATGTTCCCTTACTGCTAAAGGAGCTACTATCTTACTCTTTGGAATAAAGCAGCTAAGAAGTCTATAGATATGGCAGGAAAGTTTGAAATCTCGAGGCATGGGGTGATATAGAATAACACCATGAATCACTTTTAACCTCAACAAGACCATGGCCAACGAGATATTCTCCCTCACCATCATGCACTGGTTCCAAGAGGTGTGGACATACTGCCCTGTAAACCACTTGTGCTGCCGTCTCTCCACTGGGGCTGGGAAATATAAATCCTCGAAATGGTTTACGAGTCTGGCTCTGCTCGTTTGAGTTGTAGAGGAGACGATATGCTTGAAGGAAAAAGCAATCATGTCCTGAGACTGAGTGAGATTGGGAAAACCGGATAAACATGGAACTTCCATCTATAAAACCAAAGTCTTCATTAATGAAGCTTAAGGAATGAAAATACAATACGTAAATGATCTTTCTGAGTTTTTATTATATATTTCTGATAAGAATTCACTTTTCCTTCTTAGCTTTCCACAAAGCTCTATACCAGCTTTGAGACCCCCGCCCCCTCAGAGGGCATTGGCGGCGGAAGCAACGTCAGCCTCTCGCATGGGGCAAGGATCCACACTCGAGGCCTTGTCCATGGATGTCTGGAAAAGAGAATAGCGCGGCGGTTCCTCTCAAACTAAACCCGAAAAAACTTCCCTCACTCGGAAGGAACGGGCGATTCCACCAAGAAAATCATCTAATGGGAGAATTGATCTAACGAGTCAAAGTCTTAACTAACCAAACTGATCCGATTGAACCCAAAAGTCACATGGCCAGATCAATGAAGAGACTTGCACTTGGTCCATAGAATCACTGGTTTTTTTCCCTTTAGCGAGGTACAACCCCGTTGATTCCCTCCTACACAACAAGGGTCTTCCTAGGACTTAATCTAACTAACATAACTTAATCATAACTATTTGTATCGCAGGAATCCCCCCATCCAGCCAACTGGCCCATGGGTTAGCCAACCATCCAACCACTAAAATGATGGGACTCCTTTATAAAATTTTGGTTATGTTTTACCCCGGTACCGAGGAAAAGAGTTCCCAGGTCCGCTATAGCCGGCGCTTCAAGCAAAAATTCAAGTAGTCATACCACTTACATACCCAATATAAAATTGCTATTTTAAGTAGTCATACCACTTACATACCCAATATAAAAATTCAAGTAGTCATACCACTTACATACCCAATATAAAATTGCTATTTTAACAGATTTGGCTATCTTTAAAACAATCTTTCAATGAAAATCATAGTATTAGTGATCATAATCATCCAAAATATTGAGTCCATTGCTTTACAAAAAATATATCATCTGGACTCTCCGTTGAAGACCAGCTAGTCAACCAACGAGATCCAATATCAAAATTCAGTTCACAAAAGTAATTCCTTCCAGTTCATCCATATCTTCCTCGACGTATGCATGGGTGTCCTAGCAACTGCGAGCCCATGCATCACCTGGTCAAAACCCTCTAGGATCATGCTTAGGTGTCCTAGCACTTCAAAAAACAATCTTTCAATGAAATCATAGTATTACTGATCATAATTCTCCAAAATATTGAGTCCATTACTTTACAAAAAATATATCATCCGGACTCTCCGTTGAAGACCAGCTGGTCAACCACAACGAGAAAAGAATCGGCTATCTTTAAAACAATCTTTCAATGAAATCATAGTATTACTGATCATAATCCTCCAAAATATTGAGTCCATTGCTTTACAAAAAATATATCATCCGAACTCTCCATTGAAGACCAGCTGCTTCTGGTCAACCAACGAGATCCAATATCAAAATTCAGTTCACAAAAGTAATTCCTTCCAGTTCATCCATATCTTCCTCGATGTATGCTAGCAACTGCGAGTCCGTGCTTCACCTTGTCAAAACCCTCTAGGATCCTACTTAGGTGTCCTAGCACTTCACTTAGGGACCGCTTCGTCGGTCCTCATCCATCGTACCGGAAGCGCACCATTTTAACCATACCGAGGCTGGTTCAAGACCTGGACAACAGGCTTTGCTCCGCAAGCGACATCCCGCAACAACTCCTCGTCATCTGTTGTTGCAAAACGAGTCTCTCCTTAGTTAATCATCACAAACCAAATGTTTCCTCCAGCATTCTGGCGTAAAACAGTCTTTAAAAAAACAGAGGTTCTATGCAAGTAGAATTCCCAGTTTGAGTTTGATTCCACAAAACTAGATTTTTTTAAATGAGAATCATTGATCTCACATCAGGGTAATCTACCCATCATTTGACTGAATTTTCAACTTGATTCTTGATGATTTTGGTTAAAGGAAAGCTACTCTAATTCAACGGTAGTCTATTCTTTGTGTCAAGATTTGGAATTGGTCACGAGGATTTTGCTTGATTCAGATTCGAGAGATGGGCAAGTAATTTACTGGCCGCTATTCTCACCGTCGTGGTCTAATCAAAATTTATTCGGTTTACTTCTAACTTTGATTCCTAAGGATTTTCTCAAATAAATTTACTGAACTTTTAATCGTAAGGAAAATTCTAACTTTATGAATTTCATTCCTTCCTAACCACAATAGAATTAAGAAATAGTTCTCTATGAGAATATCGGGATTTTATAAAAATACTCTTCTTCCACTAATCCAATTTTTGAGTATATATCAATCTGTTGATTTATCCACATATAAATATCTTAAAATATTCTTTCCACCAATTTAATAATCAACCTTAGTATACCCTAATTTCTTATGTGCAATTATGGTGAAAACTCCTGTTTTATCATCAAAATTAATTTAGACCTTTTTCTACTTAAATACCAAAAAAATTCTCTTTTTAAATTAAATAAAAATATCTATTTTTTTGAATATGCCAAAAATTTTCCTTTTTGCATTTAAATGATTGAATCCCGAATGTCATGGGAATTCCTCTTTTAACATTTAAATTCTTTAGCATAAAAATAAATTTATCAAAAATTATTCTTTTTTTCTAATTAAATAATTATGCATAAATACAAAAAAGCATTCTTTCATGAATATGATAAAATCATTCTTTTTGTTTAAAATTTTTAAACCTAGAATATGGTAGGAATTCCTCTTTTAGTATTATGCATAAAAATAAGATATGTATTTTTTTTTGAAAAATTTGCCATAGCTTCGCTGCTATTACTGATAATTCTCAAATTTTCTAAAAGAATAAAAACTTGTAATGAAAATATGATCGAAGTTATTCTTTTAAGCTTGAATTTAAACTATGTGTTCATATCATAATTTTAACCATAATTATAAGCATAATTATAATTATTTTGCTTGATTAAGCTAATTTAAACATTCCTCTTTTCCCAATTTGTTAGGATAATCCTTTTCTTATTTAGATCTTTTGCTAAAGATTTAGCCATAAAGATGACTACTCTTTTTAAGAGAGAGCTTTACTTAAAGAAAGCATTACAAATAAGCATAAAGATTAGCTTAATTCTAATTAAGCATTAAGAATCTTAGGGAAAGCTTGATTTGAATAAAAACCATCATTTTAAAAGCTTCTCAAGCTTGAGAGGGGTTGAGAAGAAGAAAGTCATTGAGATAATTGAAAAAAAACCATAAAAATTAATCTTACCTCTAAGTTAGCTTGATTCTTGATTAGCAGTGAAGCCCCCAACCAATCAATTGGTCACGAAGAGGAGAAGAGCAAACTTCAAGAGTTGTTGGAGAGAGAGAGAAGCTCGAAGCTCCCAAGAGAAGAGGAAAATTAAGGGATAATAGAAAATATGATTATTTTAAGATAATACTAGCATGGTATAGCTTAAGGATGAGAATACAAAGGAATGAGGGTCTATTTATAGGTGAGGGAGGCCACTAACCAAGTCCAAATGGGTTCTAGAGCTTTCCAGCTTCAGTTTGACCCAATTTGGACAAGATTTGGACCAGTTGACCCCCCTTTTGATCTAGTTTGATCCAGGAGAGAGGAGAGAGAAAAATATCCCATTTGTTTGGATTAAAAAACCCAAGTAATCATGAAGAAAAAGGCCCCTACTTGATGTGGCTTCCCCTCCTTATTGAGGTGTCAAAAATGCATCATTTCTCCTAAATATCTTATTATTTTACTAATATCTCTTCATTTTTCTAATGAACCTTGTACTCAGTCAACTCTTCATCTTATGTGAGCATTTACTCATTTTTGGATATTTTCTTTTACTCTTGGGATTTATCTCATCCCAACACTTGGATTAATCCTATTGGCCCATTGGAACCTTAATTGGACCATAATCCAAAAATTTCTGAAATCTAGACCCTTAGGCTAAGGCCTTTAATACACATTTTTAATTGATTCCTAATGCATATTGGAGAATTTATTTTGAGCTTCTGTTCCAAGGAAATATTTTTTTGATATTAGGATAATGTTTATATCCAAAAATATCTCAATATTAAATTACCTCTCTCTAGAATATTTCTTCTCTCTAGGCCAAAACAAGGAAAAATAATATTTTCTTGCATTTAGAAATAGGAAATGATTACAGGGGATTGAGGTAAAAGCTTGTTCATTTTTCAAGCTGAGAAGGAATCTTATAGCCCCATGAGGCTCCAAGAGTCATGTGATGAATAGTGTCAAAAGATATCAAAAGATGTCAAAAGGTACAATAGTAGTCCATGGGACCCCTTTTATACTTGAGCCTATGACCAAGTTCCTAAACCTAATCTAAATTTGTTGCTTCATTTCATTTCACTTGTGCGAGGAGGATTCCTCGGTGGAGAAGGTGGTGACATGGTGATAGTACAATAGGTGATACATGGGAAGTCGAGGAGATTACAACTAGTGGAGCACCATTCGGCATGTGGCGAGTTCATGAGTACATTTACAACTTCTGTCTATGCCTACATACATCATGCTCATGGTGCCAACAAGTAGTAGGACCGTTAGTTTCATGCCAGGCTGCAAATAGTTTCCTACTATTGGTGTAGTTGTCTTTGTGGTTGACTTTATAGAGGATTACACATTTGCACCACAACAAGAGATTCAGTAAGAGTACTACTTTTTTGAGTAGGTATTGCATGAGACATTACCTCATTTTCAATTTAAGGTCTTCAAGATATTTTATATTGATGTTGTCTTGAATCTAACAATTCCCATTCTTGTGTGATTGACTAGGTGGCATCATGGTGCATATTAGTAATTGGCATGCAGAGGTGACAGTGGATGGCATATCGAGCACCCTAGAGGAGTGAGTCATCATTAGAGAGTATCACTTTTACATTAGTGATGATCGCTCTCACGGCACCCACTTTGTGTAGCATTGCTTACATTGTCATGATGACTTTTTCAGAGAGCATGGAGTCACATGGATAGGGCAGTGGATATGGTTTGATGGATGTGAGACACAGTTCATGAGTGCTCATTAGTTTTATTGGCTATATTCTTGGCATTGCATGATAGGCTACCAACAGGTGATTTGGAGTTTCTTTGAGACATGGCATGAAAATGTAGAGCACGATGGTGTGGGTGTGTGTGTCAAATGTTCCCTCAGACAGTGAGCGCTTTTGAGATGCACATCATGTAGTGTGTTGGTGCAATGGACATTTGACCACTAGTGTTTCCTCTTCCTTCCCTCAGCAATATGCCAAGATTGTCAAGAGGTTCTTTTGGTGTGTTGATAGTAGTGTTTGTGATGGTGCTTCTCTAGATTGTGCAACATTGGATGGCACACACTTAAGCTACAAACACCATATTAGTGAATTTGGGAATTTCCCAATTCCCATTTTTGAATACTTAAAAAAGGGGACATGGATAACATGTTTGTAAGTTTCTCAAAACCCTATCATATGACCTATCGTTGGAAAGCGCTTGAAAAATGGAATCTAAAGAGCTATAAAGCGCTCATTTTGGATTAGTGGTGTTCAAGTTATAGTTAATCCAAACTTTTGATCACGTGTCCCAAACTTGTGGGAAATTCCCATATTCCCCAATATGGTGTTTACACTCCATTAGGAGCACATCCTACCATCTTCACACGATACTGTTCATGCTTTTGCGAGCCATGCATCGATGGTGACTACTCACTGTGCGAGATGGGAGAGTGGGCTAATCCTTCGTTGCAAGGTGTTGAGGCTAGAGTGAGGAGCATTATCCCCACCATGTTTGATCCTGTCACACTACCTGAGGGGGTAGATCATGATTGTTTGACATATATTTTGACAGTGGGTGATGTTTTGCAATCATTTCTGAGGAGGGAAATGAGGAGAAGATGGACTACTACATTCTAAGGGGAACTAGGCCCAAGTTCACCCTTGAGTGTGATTTGACTGATGATTATGGATTCTCATTTGATGCCCACAACATGCTAGTGTAGGTCACTACTATGCACAGGGTCAAATGCACAAGGGTTACATTAAGTTAGTATAGTATGAGTGGAGAAAGGAGGCGATTATATACTCTCATCTAGTTCTTGCTATGAAGCTCATGCTTCAATGAGCTAACAACAAGAAGGGAGGCCCCCCACGGTGGTCCTTAGCCGAGCACGAGCATGTGAGCATCTTGGAGACCCTCAAAGCTAGAGATTCTGTGGATTGGTATTGGAGCCTCCTCCCTCTTATTTGTTGTATCTACTGCCCTTCATTTTGTATCTTCTACCCATACGAGTGTTACAAGACACTGAGCAAACATAACCGAGTAAGCCCCAAACCCAAGTTACTACAAAAAGGATATGGTGCTCTAGGTGATGGATCCCCACATCCCTCCTAAAGCCAAGTCTTATAAGAGCTTTTGAATGTATTAACACATATCTTAATTTAAGAGTTCTCATTTCAACATGCAATCATAAAAGGTGAATCATGCAACATACTCAGAACACTGCAATGATTACAAAAATAGACTAAACAATCAACACTTGCTCACCCTATAACCAATACTTCCTCTCACTCTTTCTCTTTGATTCCCTCCCTTTGACTCCTCTCCCTTAACTCCTCTTGTTTGAAGCCTTTCCTTTGATTCCTCTCCCCTAACTCCTCTTCTCTGATTCCTCTCCCCTACCTCCCCTTCTCTGATTCCTCTCCCCTACCTCCCCTTCTCTGATTCCTCTCCCTCGACTCCTCTCTCTGATTCCTCTCCCCCAACTCCTCTCTCTAATTCCTCTTCTCTGATTCCTCTCCCCCCTGACTCCTCTTCTCTGATTCCTCTCCCCCCTTGACTCCTCTCTCTGATTCCTCTTTTTTGATTCCTCCCCTCTGACTCCTCTCCACTTGTAATAGCTTTTGAATGTATTAACACTTAAGAGTTCTCCAATCAACATGCAGTCATAAAAGGTGAATCACACAACATACTCATAGCACTAAAATGATTACAAAAATAGACAAAACAACCAACACTTCCTTTAACTCTTTCTCTTTGATACCCCTCCTCTGACTCTTCTCCCCTAACTCCTCTCATCTACCCATATATATTATGAGTTGGCTTTTCAGTTATGCCCATATATTTTGTATTTTTGTTAAAGGTTTTAGGGGTGAAACTTTGTAAGTGGGTGGGACATCACGCTCCTATGATGTCTGATGGGGTTGAAACTTTCTGAGTCGGACCATGGGGTTTCTACCCCTCCACTCGCAAAGTTTCACTTCCATCGGATGACCGATGGGTAGGACGGTGTGTTGCCACCCACTATTTTTGCATAATGCCCAAGGGGTCCCCTATGCCAAAAATAGCAGGTTTGGTTGAGACATCAGGCACGTATGGTGTCCGATGGGGGTAAAACATTGCGAGTGGGTTCATGGGGTTTCTACCCCTCCACTCCCAAAGTTTCACCACCATCAAACACCGGATGGGTGGGATGGTATGTTGCCACCCATTATTTTTTGCATAGTTCCCAAGGGGTCCCTTATCCAAAAAATAACGGGTTTGGGTGTGACATCATGCTCGTATGGCATCCGATGTGGATGAAACTTTGTGTTTGGGTCTGTGGGGCTACTATCCTTCCATTGGCCTCCGATGTCGGTGAAACTTTGCAAGTGGGGGTCCATGGGCTAGCTGCCTCTCCACTCACAAAATTTCACCCCTCCACTTCCAAAGTTTCACCACCATCAGACACCGCGGATGGGTGGGATGGTATGTTGCCACCCACTATTTTTTGCATAGTTCCCAAGGGGTCTCTTATCCAAAAAATAACGGGTTTGGGTGTGACATCATGCTCGTATGGCATCCGCCGATGTGGATGAAACTTTGTGTTTGGGTCCATGGGGCTACTATCCTTCCATTGGCCTCCGATGCCGGTGAAACTTTGCAAGTGGGTCCATGGGCTAGCTGCCTCTCCACTCACAAAATTTCACCACCATGGGACACCGGATGGACGGGACGGTGTTGCCACTTGCTATCATAGTGGCTGAGGGGTTCCCTACGCAAAAAATAGCGGGTATCCCATTTTTTAGGTTGTGATGAAACATATACACAAAGTAAATCCAATATTGTGCTATTTTACTTCAATTTGACCATTAGATTCAAGATGCAATGCAGTGGAACAATCTAATTTAGTGCCTAAATTATTAAACAATGTAGTCCAAAAATACTTCAAAACTTAGAATCTCTATCAGAAATAATCACTTGTGGTTGATGTGTGAAAATCTATTTAACAAACAAGTGTGCAGCTTGATGTGTAGTAAGAGTCTTTTTACAAGGAAGAAAATATGCATGTTTGTTAAATCTATCAACAATAGTCCAAATCATGTCATTATGGCTTACAGTCATGGGAAAACTAGTGATGAAACATATACATGAAGTAAATCCAATATTATTCTATTTTTGACTTCAGTTTGATCATTAGATTCAAGATGAAATGCAATGGAAAAATCTAATTTAGTGCCTAAATTATCAAACAATGTAGTACAAAAATACTGCAAAACTTAGAATCTCTATCAGAAACAAACACTTGTGGTAAACCATGATGTGTGAAAATTTATTTAACAAACAAGTGTGTAGCTTGATGTATAGTAAGAGCCTTTTTATTACAAGGAAGAAAATATGCATGTTTGTTAAATCTATCAAACAATAGTCCAAATCATGTCATTATGGCTTGCAGTCATGGGAAAACTAGTGATAAAATCCATAGAAATCTGTTCCCAAGGAGTGTTAGGAATTGAAAGAGGCATAAGCAAACCAAGTTTCTTACCCTTGTAATTTTTCACTTTTTTATAAACATCACATTAAAAAACAAATCTATCTATTTCATATTTCATTTTAGGCCAATAAAAGTCACTATAGATGGTCTAGAATGTAGATGAAGCACCTCGATGCCCTGCATAAGGTGGCTGATGTATTCCTCTAGAATATAATGTCCAAAGAGTCGAGTGATGCTTAATATTTTCTAAAAGAAAAGATATCCATCATCGTAGGAATACTTAGCAAAAGAGTTCCAATGATTTTCTCTCAATCAAGACCAAATTTCACTAAAGTCATGGTCTTGGTTATAAGTCTCGCGCATAGAGTCAAAAGATGTATTCTCAATCACATATATATATTTTGAATGGAAGGCCTTCTACTCAAAGAGTTCGCAACTACGCTTTCTTTACCAAGTTGGTATTGAATAATAGGCTGAAAACTTTGAATAAAAGCTACCAAAGAGGATCCAACTTTAATGGATATCTATGATGCTGAACGCAAAAGGATACATGCCTCTTCCACAAAAGCCCCTCTACACACAATGACCTACCATCTGCATCAAAAATCGACTCCAATAAAGCATCTACTCCTTCAATCCCATCCTCACTATGAAATTCGATGCCAAAACAATCAGCAGCTATTCCAGAAGAAGTTCCCACAATCAAACCATCCATCTCTAACAAGGAACTCAAAGGAAAGACCCCGGAACCTATGCATCTTCATCGGCAAACCTCACCAAAGGAGAAAAATCCTCCTAGTGTCTAAAATGGTTTCCCCTGAAATAGAAATTCAAAAAGAACTTTCCAATGTAAAATTGGAATTAATTAAAAATAGGTATAAAGGACCTTAGCCTAAGGGTCCAGATTTTTTAAAAAATTTGGATTATGGTCCAATTAAGGTTCCTATGGACCAATAAGATTAATCCAAATGTAGGGAGGAGATAAATTGAAGAAAAAAAGAAATTCTCCCAAAAATGAGTAAATGCTCACATAAGATGAAGAGATAAGAGGATAAAGACTTGTCTTGACAACTTCCTTCTGCACAAGAAAAAGTGCAAGGTTCTTGAGTACTACTTTGGGTTTGTTGCTTATCTATTTCTTCATGCAGAAAAAGAGGACTACACAAAGGATGAACTGGAAGTTCAGAAGGGTCAAAAGGTTTAACAAACATCATTTGTCACAAAGAGATTGAATCTGAAGATGAGGTTATGGGCCTGGTTTTTGGTGATGTGGAGTGCCTTCTAAGCACAGGGTTTGATGTGGAGTGCCTGGTTTTTGGTGATGTGGAGTGCCTTCTAAGCATAGGGTTTGATGTGGAGTGCCTTCTAAGCACAGGGTTTGATGTGGAGTGCCTGGTTTTTGGTGATGTGGAGTGCCTTCTAAGCACAGGGTTTGATGTGGCAGAGTTTAAGGCATCCACTGTTATTGATGAGGGATCATCTGTGCAAGGAGAGTGCTTAAAATCAAACTTCATCATCCCTGGGCTACCCTCCTCTCTTGTAAATGGCAAGAATTATATCCCTCTTCCACATACAAAAGCTTTATAATTAAAGGGAGGATTATTTCCTCGCAATTATAGCAGATGGTTGTGAAGCTGCCACAAGTATACTCAATGTGGAGAATAAACATAAAGAGGAGTTTCTATGGACACCGAGGTGACAGAGAACTTCATTGAAGCCCCCAGAGTCATGTCATTGTGCTTTAACAAAGCCAAGGGCGAGACTGAATCTTCTCTTCCCATAAAGCTAGAATTTCAAAGTATTCAAGAGAAGTTGGGAATTACTTAAATGGAAAGAGAGCCTTTGCCCGAGCTTGATCAAGGAAATGAAGAAGTCTCTATCAACCTTTGGGATGCATACAAGTTGGAAGAGAATGAGAACAAGAAGGTAATTTATTTGTTCTTGAGTAAGTTTATGTTATTGACTCAATTTATGTGAAAGCCAAGTTTTTTGTCAATGCACATAGAGTGTGATGATGCCGATGGTTTCCTTAGACGTGGAGGTGATGTTTGTGCAAGAGTTGGGCAGGATGCTGCTCTTGCTGCTCTTGCACACTACATCCCATCTATTGACAAAGAAATATTTATTGTCTCCTACCACAACAAATATTCTAGTGATGCTGAAATTCCACTTCTCACACTCAAGGGACTAATATCTAGATATACGGGCTATTCTTTTATCCCTTACAATGCACATAAGGTCATACTTATAGAGAAGTGTGATGCCATTCGTATCTTTGGATACATTACAGGATATCTTTGGATACATTACAGGATATTGGCCTTCCAGAACTGGATACTTCCTCTGATATGTTAGCTATGCTCTAGGTGCGGGACTAGAAGATGTAAATGCACTCAAGGGTTATACTCGCAAGAATTTTTTGCGCTATAGAGAAAAAATTCCTACTAAAGAGGAAGGGCAAGTAGATAAGAGACTCGAGAGCAATCCTCTAGCTCGATAGTGAGATTTTTCCATTCCTTGGGTGTTCCATATGTCAAGAGAACCATATTCATTCATGAAGTATGCACCATGAGTATACAAAATGTGCTGCAAAAAAAAAAACAAGACCAATTCAAAAGCTATTATTCATAATCATTTCAAATTGATGAGTAGAAAGAAACTCTACATGTTTACAACCATGTAATGTGTAATGTTGGTATCACCCCATGTATTGATCATGGCCTTTGTAAAATTTTGAAGCTCTTCTTGAAATTTTTGGCGCTCCTCTACACAATCATCCTGATTTTGGTCATTAATTTAACCATCTTGTTGAAGTTTGACCAAACCTTCTCACGTAGAACTACAAGGCTTGGATTGGTGCAGTTGAACGTCATACATTTACACAAATCCTTCCACAAGTCCTAGGACTTTGAGTTCTTTACTTTTTCTAGCCTCTCTAGAAAACGTCTTGCATTATATCCACTCATGAACAGCTGCTCTGGAACTTCATGATTCATGTGCCAGAGGTCTTCTTGTTAACAGTAATCTACACATTGTCACCATGGCACCCAATTGAGTTGAGTAGCTCCTTTACTTTTTAAAGAGCTTCATGTTGTCTTTCCTTGCCTTGCATGGTAAGTGCATAATCAATGTGACACTTGAGCAGATGATCAAACACGCACATGAATGCATGCAAAGTAAAAAAGTGGACATTCTTGAGTTCGAAGGGAATAATAGGATTCCATTCGGGATCTCTCAAATGCTTGTTTGGCTCAACTAGCATGTTAGCAGACAAGACACTACCAACACAATTTCTAGCATCATCATCCACTGTGTGTAGTTCTCATCATCTTGATTCTCCAGCTTCCTCTTCCTTCGTGACTTCTTCTGTTTCTTTTCTCTCACTATTCTCATGCACCATGGACAAGGATTTGGGGTGTTAGAACCTTGTGGACACCCAAGCAGGCATTTTATTATCTTCAAGTCACCTCCTAAATGTTAGTCTACTGTATAAGTGTCCTTACTCTCCACTTCTAATTTTTCCTGCTGAATTTGTTCTTTGATGACATTGGTAATCCAAGGTATCGTATCAAACATCCAAGCTAGCACTTCGTGTGTCTCCTTTGGTACTTCAAACACCCCAAGACACCATATCTCCCTCTCAGATTGGACACTAAAAGAGGGAAATTTTAACTTGCAAACCCTCTCCCTATCGCTTGTCTGATTTTCTGGGTTTTCATTAGAACCTTCCATTGGAGACAGGAAAAATATTCCTTGTGATGCCTTGTTTGCGGAGTGTATCTTTTAGCAATTGATGGAGGGCTTGATATCCTTTTGCGCATGCATTCTGAAGCCCACCTTATCGCATGCATTCTGAACCTCCTCAATGCTTAGAAAGATTGGTAATGTCATCCATTATCTCATTTGCGAGTACCTGATGTATCTTCTTGTGGCCTAGGTCTCGAATGATGGAAAGAATGTCACGCCTCCTCACATAACTAAGTTATATTTTCCCAAAATCTTGAGGACCATTATCACCACATGCTTCTTTCAAAAAGTTCATGTCCACAAACCAATGAAGATTACCAAAAACACCTTAATCTATTGCTTATAACAACCGCAACAACTAAAAACACCTTAATCTATTGCTTATAACAACCACAACAACTAAAAACATCTTAATCAGAATTACTTGCAAAACAATAATAGACAAAGAAAAAAAACAAACCTTGTTGCATGATTTCTTTGCTTGCGACACCACCACTAACTACGAGTTTTTGAATGTTATTGATTTTTCTCTTTCGTTCTCTTGATCCCACGGGGGTGCTCTTCATGATGCAAGAGATTGTGTCTTGTAGCTTCATAACACGAGCCTCTTTCTCTTTGTCTCTTTTCTCCAGCTCTATAATATTATTTTGTGCATCTTGTAGTGCATGTTACGCACTACTCAAAGTGCTTTGTAAGCTTTGTATTTGTGAGTGGAGGAATTGGAATCTCCATTCATCACTCATGCTTAATCTTTTGCAATACCCAAGCAACCCATCTCACCCTCTCTCCAACAAACTTAATAAATAAAGGGAAATCAGTGAAGGGTGGAGGACAATGCAAAGAAGGATCATAAGGATATAAATATCCATCAACCCGAAGATCCACATTAGTTCGACCCTGTTGTCTTCGTGCATGTTTCTCATATGCATTCAGACGTTCTTTCTTGATTGGTGCATATTTATTCAATATACAAACATGCAAGTCCACCTTCTGCACTCTTGTTAAATCTGAAATTTCTTTGTGTGCCATTTGAAAATCTGAAGTTACTCAGGGCTGTCCTATTGTATTCACAATAGAGCTATCCTATTGTATTCACAATAGAGCTATCCTATTGTATCACAATGGGAGCTTGGGGAAGAGAGAGAGAGAGAGAGAGAGAGAGAGAGAGAGAGAGAGAGAGAGAGAGAGAGAGATAATGTCATAGCAGAGGAGAGCTTGGAAAAAAGGAAGAGAGAGAGAGAATCTTATTGTAGAGGTTGGTAGGAAACGTGATGAATAATAGTAATGAGGTTGGTAGGAAACGTGATGAATAATAGTAATGAGTGAAAGAAATGGTTTTGATGATGTGGAATGTGGGGGGAATTTCAAATACGACTATTAAAGTGGAGTAAATAAGATTGAAAGCGTAGATATTAGAGCGATTATGCTAGTAGGGGTTTTAATAGCTAGAAAGAGAATCCTAGTTCGAAAATTAGAGGGATCTTCTACTTTTAGGCCTAAAAGTAGGCTTCATTATGAGCTTTGTCTCCTTAAGCCTCAATAAAAATAGTTTTAATTTCTTAAAATTAGGGATCTTTATAAGGCCCTTTTTATCCTCAGATGCCCCCTAATGTAAAGCTCTATGCATAAGGCTTTATGCATAAGGCTCTATGCATAGAGCATTATGCATAAGGATCTGGGCTCTATGCATAAGGCTCTATGCATAGAGCTTTATGCATAAGGATCTGGGCTCTATGCATAAGGCTCTATGCGTAGGTTCTAGGGATAGAGCTTTGTGCATAAGGCTCTATGCGTAGAGCTTTATGAATAAGGCTCTATGCATAGAGATTTATGCTTAAGGCCTTTATGAATAGCTATTTATGAATGTTTTATGCTTCAAGCAATTGACTCTTGTGTATGTATTTGGGTTGAGTTGTATGTATAGGCAATGTCGATTGACCCATTGCAAGTCCCAGATGTCACAAAAATTTACTCTCTATCAATGAACAATATGGGTCGCAGGCTTGGACACAGTTCACTCAAACACGAGTATGGTTTAACAAAACCTTTTCACATACACAAAGTTTACCCTTTATGACTTATCATTTAATCTTATATGTAGGTCGCCTTACCATCAGGCCAATCGACTCCATATTGGAAATCTACCCAATATGGCTAGTCGTCTCCATGGGGGCAGTCCACTCCTTTGATAGGTGTATGTCCGAGTGGCGCAAGTGCAAGTGGTGCAGGCCCATTACGTTATTGTTGTGATGAGTCTACACCACCTACGTCAACTAGACTCACCCTCGCTCTCTTACGTCCGTCTTCACCATGAGACGACCACATAGTAGGGACTCTAGGGGCTAGTAGACGTGCTAGTGTAGGGGAGCAAGTTGCTTTTACTTTGGCAAAAGCAACACTAGGTCTCCCGAGTCATCTCCCCAATAGGGGGGCTTTTCATTCGCTCATTTTGAGCCACCCCCAAGGAGATCCATCCCACCATTTGATCCATGCACCCTATCATACAACATGGATGTTGATGGTTCCCTCATGATAGATGCACAAGGGAAGCAAGTCATGAACAACCTGCATGTACTTGCTAACTTGGAGTCCACGAGCTCCTTTAAAAAATGGAAAGCATAGGATGAGCTCTCAAAGAAATATGTCATTGATGTGCTCAAGGCAGAGTTCATTGTTCCACATGTGGACCTTTGCTTCTCGGAGGAGTGGATGAAGAGAAGAATACAGCTTTTGCTCTCTAATAGGAGAGCAAACATCAAGAGAGAAACAAAGAATAATTTGGAAAAGCCTAGCGTTTTCTCACAGAGGAGGAGTGGAGGCATGCGTGAAGCTTCATGGAGAAAGCACCCATGTGCTTTTCAACAACAAGTGGCGGCGAGTGCTTCCTGACTACGAAAGCGAGGGGCTTCACACTTTGGCTAGGGAGGAAAGTCCTCCTTTATTGCTCGTTTCGTAAGTATCTATTTTATTAATCATTTCCTTCTCCTCTTTCATTTTGTTTTATACTATATTTCTTTCTTAACTAATTATATATCTTTCTCGTTTATTGCTCGTTTATTTCTTCCTTTATTGTTCGTTTATTTCCTCCTTTATTGCTTGTTTCGTAAGTATCTATTTTATTAATCATTTTCTTCTCCTCTTTCATTTTGTTTTATACTATATTTCTTTCTTAACTAATTATATATCTTCTTAATGTTTTTTGAAAAGGGAGGTTGTTGGGCGCGTGACCCAACAAAAGAGGAATACGATTATAAATATAGAGCCCCCATGTCTGCAATTGGGCATTGATGCGTACGCGCGAGGCGTACGATTGGACGAGTCCACTTTGGGGACTCAAGCAGATGAGGTAAGTAGTGAAATAACCCTTTTCTTATCTATATCTAATTGTCTTTTATTGTTTTACACTTACCTTACTCTTATTTGCATGTATGTAGAATGAAGGGGAAGAGGAAGAGGAAGATCCAGATGAGGTAAGTAGTGAAATAACCCTTTTCTTATCTATATCTAATTGTCTTTTATTGTTTTACACTTACCTTACTCTTATTTGCATGTATGTAGAATGAAGGGAAAGAGGAAGAGGAAGATCCAGACTACGAGCATGAAGTGGGAGAAGGAAGCGGCGAAGAGGATGATGAGCATTCCGAGTAGCCTCCTCTGCTTTGATTTATTTTTTGTATATATGGCCAAAGGCCCAAAAATTCGAGAAATATAATACATATTGAGCTCACTTGCATTCTTCTCAGTTTATGTCTTTTTCAAGTTTATGTTTGTATCACAAAACTGTGACTTTGTTTTTTTCTTTTAAGAGCTGGGGCAGACTAGGGAGTCCTACACAGACTCCCCAGTCTACCCTAGCTTTTTTTTTAACGTAGTTCTTTTGCTACGCAACAACGTAAACAACAGCTTTTTTAGTAGCGAAATGGGCTCGACATCTCCCTACCCTTTTAGTTATAAAAGCCCTGCTACACCGTCATGCTACTATGGAGTTTCTTGCCATGGATTATTGTGGAGCATGTGCATTATTGAGATAACTAATCATGTAATCTATCATCGTTGTCACACTAGCCAGCTAGGAGTCTCTCTCTCTCTCTCTCTTTCTCTATCTCTCGGTTGGGTAGAGGAAATATTAAGGCCACACTACCCATCTATCACATCTCTTACACGTGTACAAATTCTACAAATAAAATTCTCAACCACATGTGTACAAATTGGAAGCGCATGTGCAAGTTGAAATATAACTTTCCTTTCCCCTTCTAGTTTCAAGTAGAACAAGCCCTACCTTGACCTATAATACATGTAACAATATATGGAACCCAAAACCATATCTTTATTTTTCTTCTTAAGTAGATCCTTGTTTAGGAACAATTGGGTACTCGCGTGAAGACGGCTTTAATCTTCCAGCCCGAAGGCATCATAACTTATGATCACAAAAGAGGACACAAAACCCCCATGCAAAAACAAAACAAACCCCATAAATTAAAGCACATGCAAGTTACCATGTGGAAAGTCGATGGATATGGGTTGAATAAGGCATAAAAATAAAGCACAAGTACATGTGTATGGACAACGCCATTGTGTCTAGGCTGTAGAACTATATTTGTATACACAACTCTTTTCCCCTGCCTATACATAGAACTATCGTCCGTTCTCTTCCTTGATCCTATAGACAATCCTGGCCACCACCATCGCTGCTACTTTGACCGATGAATTCATATACGTAGTAGCAAATGACGTGCAAAACTAGGGAAATACGTAGATACATGCAATGAAAGACATTATTGCTTGTAGTTAAGTCAAGGTATACTTTCCCTACCCATGGAAGAGGTCTTGCATACCCAGCAGAGCAGCCTCCCCCTGTTTGTCTCCCCAGTAAATAAAATTATTTGAAGATATCCTATAGGCTACACTAATAGAAAATGAGATTAAAAAATATATGCAAAGATGTAACCTCAGAGAAAAAAAACATCCCGTAGAGTTGTTTGAAAGGTAGGTATGAAATCCATAGCGTCCACACATATAGTTTCATTCTATGGGTTAAAAAAATCTTAGGTGGTGGTCTATCATTTAGAATCTTTATCCCCTGAAAGAAATAAAATTGTCTCATCATTGTCTATTAAAAGGTAATCAAAGTATGGAAATTAACGACAACAAGTCTACCATCTAGAAAAACAACGATTTTAACTAACAGATTCTAGAGGATTCATGATCACGATAATTACCCTTCAACATCATTAATTTAATCATAAACTTTTTAACTAATTAACAAACGTATAAATCATGTGCTCAATTATTATCATCCATGCTCAATTCTTTATTACTTTTGTGTAGAAAATAGAGAGGTTAGATCTTGGCCTCAATCGAAAGGTGTTTATTATTTATTGCCAAGACGTTGGATCCCAAATTCCAATCCCT
>NC_141099.1:12637500-12782500 GCF_041138505.1 Cibotium barometz
TGCATATTTGTGTGTGTGTGTATATGTGTTTGTGTGTGTGTCTATGTGTGTGTATATGTGTTTGTGTGTGTGTATATGTGTGTGTGTGTGTGCACCCTCGCCCCTCTGGCACTATATGATGCATGTGTGTATTTGTGTGTGTTTGTGTGTGTGCCCTTGCCCCTAGGGTAGTGCTTGTGTGTGTGCATGTGTGCATGTGTTTGTATGTATTTGTCTGTGTGCACGTATATGTGTATATATATGTGCACGTGTGTGTGTGCACCCACCCCTCAGGTAAGGTGTGTGCATGTGTACACGTGTGTGTGTGTGTCCCCATGCCCCCAAGGTAGTGTGTGTATATATGTGCATGTGTGCATGTGTTTGTGTGTGTGCATTTATGCGTGTGTATATATATGTGCACGTGTGTGCATGCGTGCGCATGCATGCATGTGTGTTTATTTGTGCATGTGTATGTATGTATTTGTGTGTGTGCATGCATGCATGTATGTGTATGTGTGTGTATATATGTGTGTGTGTATGTATGTGTGTGCACATGTATATATGTGTGTGTGTATGTATGTGTGTGCACATGTATATTTTATATATGTATGTGTGTGCATGTATAGTGTGTGCATATCTATTATGTGTGGTTTATATATATATATAAGTAAAATAAATACAAAAGTTACCTCTAGCCCAAATCTAGGCATCTAATCTAATCATCTTCCCCAAACAAAGTGTTTGAATGCATTCTCTTTTTCCACTTCTTCAAATTCAAAATTCAAATTGACAAAAGGCCTTGTGATTGAAAAGAGGTGCTTTAAATGCTCTCTCTCCCCAAGGCACTCATCACCTCCCCTCCACACATTCAAATTCAAAATTAGAATCTCTTAAGATAATATAATATAGAGATATAGATTGTGAATGGTGGGGCCCAAGGGGATAATTTGTCAAACCTCCCAAATTCTTTGCCAAACTGTGAGCAAATGACTTGATGATGACAATTAATTGTGAGCTCCAATGCATCTAGGCGTGGGGGAAAGAAAACCCCAAAGACTATCTTCTCTTCTCCTTTTTGCTTTTAAAAAATTCTCCCTCTCCACGTGTTAGCTTCTTAGCCATTGGGAACCCTCAGTTAATAGATGGAATAGATGCCTACTATAAACGACTTAATTTCTAACTGGTCTCTACAAACAAATACTTTACTAAACATAATAATTCTTCATCTTCACTTTTTAGTGTTTGAACAAGTGCTAATCCTTCCACATGTAAAGTTAACATAATCTCATCTTACCAATCTATGAGAGTTGCAATGGATATAATCTTTTTTTGACACAAACATACTAACATTCTACATAAGACTTATCACAACATTTATGTGTATATGTCTAGGCCATCACCATATACTTTGGAACATTGCTATTATTATCCTTATTTTCATCCATCACCTAAACAATATAACTAAATTTTAATCCAAGACCATAAAGGTATTATTCTTTGTAGAATTCAAATCCAACAAGATTAAAAACAATGATTGACAAAGTAATCTTCTCTACATTGCAAAATTTTGACAAAAAACTTTAACTTTAAATATATTCAAAAAATAACACCTCTGTCTACACACACTGCATGTAGACAACTTCTTTGCCCAAAAGAAAATTCCAAAACATTACAATCATTGCTCTCTTGTCTTCCATCATGTTTATGTCTCTACTTGAAACTCCTAAACACTCCAGAATAGCTTCAAGACAGCTTATCGATGTTGTCCCTAATTACATGTAGATCCCATTGTTATGAGTTACACACCTCCTTGCTGTAGCTACCCAACAATGAAGAAAAAAGCCAACAATTGATCACTTGATTTGCATACATCATCATGAACTAAGTGTATGTATGGTTGTTTGTGACATTGAAATTTCAATTGAGAAACCTAGAGAGGGCTGGCTCTGAACATATGCACCATAGAGTGAGAGTTGGCTATGGGCATCGACAACATGGACATAAAGACAAGGCTATTTGCAACATTGATAGTTTCGATTAAGAAATCTAGTGGAACTGGTTGTGAGCACATGCACCATAGAGAGAGGATTGATTATGGGCATCTATAACATGGGCATAAAGACAAGGCTGGCTGTCACATATGCAACATGGGTAATGTGCATTGAAGCAAGCTGTGGTGGTAGAATATGTGTGTTTGGAGAATAACATGAAGTGGAGGTGATGTAAAGACTCATATAAAATTACCTCAGCTTTGAGTGTCACCTTTGCTACTGTCAAAAGATATGACCTACAGTGCATATAAATAATTTAAACTAAATCGTCATGATAATGTATAAATTGAATTAGCAAAGAATTCACCATGCTACCTTGCAACACTTGCATAAAAACATCTATAACTTACACATACCGCAACGCCCATGACAAGTCTTATGAAGTTGCACCAATGCATAGGCTTTGCATCTCTCAAGCACATCTAGCGAGAAAACTTACCTTTAAATTAAATTATCTAAGCTAAAGTTGCACAACAATTGTCCTATTTCCAAGAACTAATAATGAACATTTACCATTGACATATTAGATGGTTGAATAAACAAGTAAAAAGCTAACATACTTATGCTCTTTACTCAAAAGCTATCTCTATTTTGCAGGTATATGATCTTTAATAGAGACTACCTTGAGTGTACATAAATAAGCTCTACAAAATCAAACATCATGAATTTAAAAAAGACACATTCTAATTGAAGTAATAGAATATTATTAATTATTCTCTAAAAGCTATACATACCAAAAGTATATACGCATAGCCTTGATTGCTATCTTGAATTAAGATACCATGTAGTTGTCATACATAGATCATGATTAACTACTTTTAACACATCCCTTTTCAAAACAATTTGAAAGTAGTAAACATCAAAAGATATATATATATATATATATATATATAAGTTAGTAGTGATTATCTATACAATGCACAAATCTAAAAATTTTATAACTCTTGTGCATAAAGAAAAGTCCTCCAAAACAAACTTACCATCTTGCTAAAATACCTTTAGCCTTGTTGAATCCCATCAACCCTACATGAAGGGAGATAAAAATAAGTCTAGCAAGACAATTTACAATACTTATTTCTAGTATTTAATAAACTCATGAGACATATCTTGTGTTTTCACCATAGATGTGGTGACTAGTCTTAGCACTACTTCTCCACATGTAATTGGCAATACTCAAATCATGCTCAACAAGCGGAGGACCTTAAATCGATATACACATGAGTACATCCAAACTTCGAAAACTCAAAGCATTTTGTAGCTTTGACTTGATGATGTTTTTGATGTTAAATCCCCTTTCACATGCTATTGTGCTAGCACATTGAAGCATGGATAAGTGTGCCGACGCAGTAACATAGGATACTTTGCACTTGTGGTTGAATTCCTACCAATTGACACCCAAGTGTCCTATAAGCTACACTCATCCCATTCATAAGGAGGTTGGGCCTTGAAATATTGATACTCTTTTTCTACTTCTTGCACCTTCTCAATGAGAGGACCAACAACCTCACCACTTTCTAAAACCTTTGTTTTACCATAATAGGATGCTAATATTGATACTCTTTTTCTACTTCTTGCACCTTCTCAATGAGAGGACCAACAACCTCACCACTTTCTAAAACCTTTGTTTTACCATAATAGGATGCTAATGTTTCAATTTTAGCATGTCCATAAGTTTAATTGGTTTGCCTTTTGGAAAAGTGCAAGGTGATAATGCTTTAACACTAGTTTGGTAATAGGATACAAAAGAGTCCGTGGACATATTTATGTCCTATTTACATTATGGAATTATTTAGAACACATGGATAGTGAAAATCAAAGGTTTCCTTTTTTCATATCATTGTACATAATGAAGGAAAATTGGGATTTTTTGGGATCACATTGGTTACCTTTAGGCTTTTCAATTTTATAATAATTAATAGGCCAAATTACAATCAAAATGTAGAGCTGTTTGGACTATATTTGGATCAAAGGCTTTAATTAGCCAATTTCTCATTGTTTTCCAAAGTTTTTGGATATGCATTGCTTCATAAGCATATATATGGTGCAATACAATCCATCTTAGGCTAAAAAATCAATCACAACTCCAAAATTTAGGTCTTAAAATGAAAATTCAAAGGTATTTAGCTATCTCAAAAAAATTAACTTTGAGAATATGGTAAGGCTTCAAGTGGAATATCTAGTTATTTTATTTAATAATAAACACTATTTTTTATAAGTTTCTCACTATATCATCTAAGTATAAGCGGGTGGTTATAAGTTTCTCACTATATCATCTAAGTATAAGCGGGTGGTTATAAGATAAGGGGCACTATTTTTGACAATTGGGCCCCCTGATAAAGTTAGAGGTCCAATCTCTCATGGTTATGTTTGGAATTTAGTGGCATGGTGTTTGGGGCACATTATACATATAGTGGGTGTTCCAATGGGACCCCTTGGTTAGAAATCCAATTTATTTTAGTGATTGTTTCATTGCATGCAAGTTTTGGCATTTGTATCTTCTTTCTTTACTGCAGTATATGTCACACTTACAATGCTTAGTACTTATGCATCCCAAGTCCAATGATCATCCCAATTCATACATGAATGTAATAAATTACATACAGCTTAACTTGATTCATTGGAAATTGTTTTAGGTATTTAACTATTTTGTATAAATATTTTTTTGCGGCTTTATATTGTAAAGCAACATGTGATTTTCTATTCAAGATCTTGGTAATTGTGAAGCTCATCATTGAAGATCCAACAGTGAGAAGTTAGAGAAATATGTCTAGAATGTGGCCATATTGTCAAATTGTAATTTTAACGGTTGAATTTGTTCCGATCTTCTGTAGAAAATTCACTTAGTCTCTTAGAGGGCATGAAAAGGTTTAATAATTTAATTATATGAATTTAATACAACCCTCATTGTACTTCAATTTCTTGTGGATCAAAGTACTTATCATGATGAATTTAACAAAAAATGGAGTGAATTTGAGTCAGGGAAGCCCATTTTCTAGCCATCTTTGAACTCTAAGGCCTCAGATCTGGGCTCCCCACATACTCTGTTTTTTGCACACAAAACAGAGGATTAATTTGCTAATTAGTGATTAACCAATACTAATCACTATTTTTTGGTGCAATTGAGGGTTCAAATTAACCATTAGGTATCTGATACAGATCCCTATAACTTCATATTGCAATTCGAAGATGGTTTGATACTCCAACCATTCCGTACAAATTGGTTACCCTTGATTTAATGTAATTTTGGTGATTTTATGCTGATAAATCTGTTGTAATCATCTTTTAAACACCAGATTGAGTTGTAAAAGTGTAGACACTGCCCTTGAATCTTGAAATTGGATCAAGAGGTAAGACCCCCTTCACATCATCATGAGTACAGCACAAGAGATAGCCAAATTTAATGGGGAGCAGTTTTACACATGGCAGACAAAAACCATGTATCTGCTCATGAGGAAAAATCTATGGGGGCTAGTTGAGAGAAGAGATGAATGCCCAGAGGTGAGAGGGGAAAATGAGTGGAAGAGCAGGAATGAAAAAGCATTGGGACTTATTGCACTCAGTTTAAATGATGAAATCATTCATCACATCACAGGGATACAATGGGAAAAAGATGCATGGGATGAACTCAATAAATTATTTGGCACACAAGCTAAAAATTCAAAGATAAATCTGTTAATGCAAGTCTACAAATTGGATATGAAGGAAAGTAAACCTTTAATCACACACTTGAACAGATATAAAAGCATTAAGCAACAACTGGCAGCTATTGGCAAAAAGGTAGAAGATGATGAGGCAAGATGATGAGGCACTAGCAGTGCTTCTGAAGAGTGTGGAAAAAGGTGAATATGAAAATATTGTAGCAACACTAAAGAATGTACCTGAATTGAAGCTACACGAGATAGAAGGAGCTCTACTAGAGCGAGAGAGCAGAGGCAAAGAGAAGAAATGGCTCGACTCAACAGCAGGAGAATAAAAAGCATTCTTCACCCAAAGAGGATTCTCTCGAGGGGACGAGGACGAGGTAGAGGCAGAGTAGGAGGAAGGACCACTTGCCACAACTGTGGAAAGCCAGGACACATGGCAAGAGACTGCTACAGCAAACCTAGTGGAGAAGGAACGACATCGGAAAACTTCATCGGCAAACTTCATGGATCATCTTTTCTGAGAGAGAGAGAGAGAGAGAGAGAGAGAGAGAGAGAGAGAGAGAGAGAGAGAGAGAGAGAGAGAGAGAGAGAGAGAGAGAGAGAGAGAGAGAGAGAGAACCCACAACCCAATGTAACCTGCCCCAATAGAGTAAAATCATCTCTGCGCCACCGATGATATAGGCCATGTGGTAGATGTATGTGTGAGCACTTTAGTCAAGGTCACGGGCACTTATAGTAGCCTTGGACACATAGAGAGAGAGAGTGTCAAGGACTATGAGTTTAGGGACTTGAGGCACTGGTCGCGGACTATCAAGTAAGAGGGAAACTTGGTATAGGGTCCAGGTGTGCTAGGAGTATTCACTTGAGGGGAGGTGTTGAAATATACAAGTGAATAGGGTGTGTGCGGGAACAAGCCCTTGGCAAGAGGCTATAAAAGAGAATCTGTAAATGTGAGAGAACCTGTGAAAAGGTGAGAAGAATCTATTGGGAGAGAATAAAGGGTAGCATGAGGAGATTTAGGAGGTGTGGAGATATTCTGGGAGAGGTGGAGAGAATCAAGGAGAAATCAGTGGGATTAGATGCTTGGATGTAAACTCTATAAATTGAGGCATTGGCCTAATGAGAATTTGCTGGTTTTTGATTATCCATACCTACATTAAGCTATCAGTTAATTGCTCACTAATCATATCTTAATTGCTCATCACTAATCACATCTTAATTATCATCTAATCTCTTTGTTAATAATGTTGATTCTAGCATTTGATCCACCATAGCTCATCACATTGCTATAATTTTAACATCTCTTGTGTGTTTCCTACCATGAGCTAGCCACTCCTCCATTTGGTGCCTCTCCATCTTTGGGTGCACCATTCGAGCTTGCCACTCCTTTGTCTAGTGCCTCCCATCACCTTGCCACTCCTCTACCTAGTGTCTCTCCACCCTCGGATGAGGCCCACGAGTCTGCCTCACCTCTCTTGGGTGACACCTACAAGCTCGACACTCCTCCATCTAGTGTGGCCCATGACCTTGATGCCACTCCTCGATGTGGTGCGCATGTCCTTCCTGCCGGCACTCCTCACTTTGGTGATGTCGATGACATTGTCAACTGTGTGCTTGCCACTCCACCCTCCAGGGTTTCTCATGAGGAATCTTCTCATGGGAAATCCCTTTCTAGGTCTGGTGCACGAAACCATGCCAATGCTATCTTCGACAAGTACTTTGTTAACCTCGATGTGGCATCACAGTCTAGTGTGTTAGATGCGTTGCTATGGCACTCGCACATGGCATAATGTACCGCTATTTCCACGATTTGCAACCCACATTCGAGGAGGGCCGATGCTGGTGTGCTACTAAGCTTGAGGCATTCCTATCGCACAGTTAAGCATAAGATGCATCCAGATGGATTGGCTGCAAGACGTGCCCTTATAGCGTTTGTTTTCAGCAATGTCCTACCAGGTACCCATCGTGCCACTTCTCGCATACTTTAGATTCCTCGTCGAGCACTTCATGTAGAGTTTGAGGAGATTGATCTTGGACAATGAGATTGATCTTGGACAGTGGGATTGAGGGTGCTCTATGGGCTAGTAGGGGCCATGCACCTAGATGTAGTCGTTTATTGGTCCTTGAGATGAGGGCGATGATAGAGAGGCTTTGGAAGGAGCATTGTCGTACATCACCAGAGTATAAGAAGGCATTGTGACATAGGGTTCATCATGGAGAGTACATAGTGCATGGGGCCTGATTTCTTGAGATGACACAGATAGAGTTGTACTTTGAGTTCAAGTTTGCACACCCTGAGATCACCATTAACTACCAGTGTTTATTTGAGGCTCACAAGCCTTGGTTTGTGTGCTTCTCGAGGTAGCATGACACATGTCTTTGTAGGTACCACATTGGATTAGCTTTTGTATATGATGTCTTTTGTGGCTTGTCTAGCCATCGGGGGTAATGCCTTATAGCCTGAGGGATTTAATTTGCTCGCTATTATGCCCATGGGTGGAGGCTATTGTCTACCATCCGATGGCTTGTGTCATGGGGACTTGTACCTCATGCAACAGCTTAGCCATGCTTCATGAAATGGAGTGATCATAAGCTAAGATTTGGGATAATCATTATGCTGATTAACATGAAATTAATAAGAAATCATGCATAATGCCTAAGTGATTTAGCCTTTCACCAAAGGATGGAAACACCCTTCCATAAGCCAAGGTTGAAAGACATGAGGCTCCAAGAGTCATGATGACTAATGTTCAAAAGATATTAAAAGGTTTCAAAAGGTACAATAGTAGTCCATGAGTCCCCTTTTATACTTGAGACTATCACCAAGGTCCTAAACCTAATCTGCAGTTGTTGGTTCATTATAAACCATCCCCTCCTATAATGATTTCATCCTTGAAATCAAAGGGTGGGCGTGCACAAAGAAAAGACATATACAAGTGGCTATACTAAAGCCAAAAATCACATCCATGGCTGCTGAATATCGATGTAGCGAAAAACCCATACATGAATCATATGACCTCTAGGGTTGAATGGAAAGGATGAAGGGCTCCTGTTGATGATGAGGCTATCTATGCAACCACCTGGATGGAAAGGAAATCCGAGGCATGAAAAATCCAAGGTAATGGTCCCACGATAATTTGGTGCAAGTGGAGAGGATAAGGAACCACTATCGACGATGATGAAGCTAGTTGAGTATCCTCCAGGATCAAAACGATATGTATGATATACACCCCGAACTATCAAAGCTGAAATGGTAGTAGCTCCTGGGTCAAACGGAAAGCTCAACTCCAAAGCCAAAGTAATGGTAGCTCTTGGATCAAAAGGAAAGCTTGACTCCAAAGAAATAGTAGCTCCAAGGTCAAAAGGGAAACTCGTAAGCCCATCCTCAAGACCATAGTGTGAATTTGGCACAAAAATTATCCACCAAACAGATCGAAACTCCTGGTCAGAAGATGATAAGGAGTCTTGGACTTGATTATTCTTCTATACATGCATGTCCCAACGATTGTATTTTATATAGAGGTCAGTACGAGGACGGTGTGACGTGTCTAAAATGTCAAACCCCTCGTTATAAAGAGGAGAAAGGTAAGGTCCCTAGAAAGGTATTGAGACATTTTCCCCTGGCTCCACGTATAAAACATATGTTCCAAAGTCCCGAATTAGCTAAGCTTATGACATGGGGAGCAGAGCACAAGAGCAAAGATGGAGTAATGCGAATTCCATCAGATAGTCCTGCATTTAGTCATATTGATTTGCGATGGCTAGATTTTGCAAAAGAACCACGCAATTTAAAGATGGGTGTAGCATTAGATGGCATGAATCCATTTTCAATGAGATCAAGTAAATGGTCTACATGGCCAGTGGTAGTTATTAACTATAATCTACCCCCTTATCTCAACATTAAGAAAGAGCATTTAATGCTCTCACTCTTAATTCCGAAAAAACGACAAGTTAAAGATCTGAATGTTTATTTGGCCCCTCTCATCTCTCGATGATCTTCAAGATTTGTGGAGAGGGATTGATGTCATGAATATGTCCAGAAGCATCGGTCAAAGATAGTTCATTGTTCGTGGAATTTTAGCATGGACTATCCATGACTTTCCAAGATATGGTTTTTGCTCAGGTAAATGGTTTAAATATATATATTGTCTCATACGTTTGTACGATGTTCATTGTGCTAATCATCTTTGTTATGTTTTCCATGTAGGGATATGTACCAAGGGTTATAAAGCTTGTCCCATTTGTGGTGATTGGTTGGGATCGACTTATAGCAAAAACCTCAACAGAAATATATATCTTCGACATAGACGATTTTTATCTGAAGATCATTATCTACGAGACAAAAGGCAAGCCATACATTTTTAATGGAAAGGTAGAAGAAGGGAGATGTCCAATACCAATGACACCGAAGGATTGGGATCTAAAGTGGACCGTTGGACCCGCTATCGATCCGGAGTCAGAGATCGTAAGCGGCGATGATGATGACACTGTAAAGAAGCGAGCGAGAGGAAAACATTCTCTAGCTCAAAGTCCTCGATATGGTATACTTTGGAATATTGGAAGGATTTGAGGATATGCCATCTTCTTGATCCTATGCACATATTCAAGAACGTTGGTCATTCGTTATGGCAACACCTCGTGGGCTTGAAAGACACAGCGGCGGCAGCAAGAAATGACTTAAAGGATCAAAACTCAAAGCCCAATCTATGGGGCCACTTTATGATGAAACTCAATGTGAGACAACCTATGAGCTTGCCGATGGGTGCTCAAGACAAAAGAGCTGGAGACTATCAACAGGAAGATTCAGTCAATTCGTACACCTACTACAGGATATGGAGCATCTTGTCGAAACATGTTCACTCTAGATGACAAGAGCTTGTCTGGTTTAAAAACACACGATTGGCACAATTTTGTGAAGGTAAATCTATCCAGATCTTTGTAAGTATTTATTTTCTTGCATGTTTTGTTGATCGGATTAATCATGTATGCAGCATGTTCTACCCCTTGTTATTGATGGATGTACTACAAGAGGAGTCCGAGATGTAATATATCGCCTTGGATCACTTGCAAGGTATTTATCGATCATTAATTTTTAGTATAAAATTTTATTTGATATCTTCTTAATTTACAAAAATATCTCTAATATCTTCTTTCTTTTACTGATAGATGGATTACATCTAAAGAGATTGCCAAAGGGTCAATGCCACAAAAGAAGCATGAATGTATAGAGATTCTTTGTTTAATGGAAAAGGAATTTCCAACCTCCTTTTTTGATATCCAGGTTCATCTTCTAATCCATCTAGTGGACGAGATAGAGCTCGGTGGTGTTGTGAGCACTCAATGGATGTTTTGGGTCGAGAGATTTATGGGAGTATTGAAAGGTTATGTACGTCAAAAAGCAAGACCAGAGGGTTCTATGGCGGAGGGATGGATGCTTGAAGAATGCATGTATTACGTTTGTGAATACCTTGAGAAAATAGATTTTGAAGCTCCACGCGTATGGACAAAATGAGTCGTCTTCTACCATGTCAGACGAGGTATTGTCCGGTATAAGGGAGTCCCTTTTCGACTTAAGGTCCAAGATAAATTGGATATTTCTACTTTCATTGTCTATAATAGCGAATGCATGCAACAATTCGTTGATGAGTACGAGAAGGAACTTCCAAGCAAACGAGTTGGTAGACGTAAAAAGAGGAGATCTAGACGTCAAACCAATGTAAATAACGATGAGGACGTACCTACTTTCATGGATTGGTTATACACCCATATGCAACGGGCGGTTAGTGAGATCATGCTAGCCAATCTTAACGGAACAAAGAGAGTTTATGATCGGGTGTGAAAGACAGGTAACTTGTTGGGTTTTGAAAACTCTGAACTAAACAAATGAATCTCATTTTTTTAAAATAATATATTTATTGGTCTAGGCTCAAATGTATACCAACATGTGGGCTTATGGACAACATCTTCGGATAAAATCTATGACGACTTACATCTAACTCAAGATTCTTGTGTTGTTGCCTCTTTCAAGCAATTATCACATGCAAGTTCAAGAGACACAAATCTTATCGACAGTGAACTTGGTTACATGGGAACCATAGTCGGCATTTATGAAGTATCGTATCGTATCTTCAAGCAGGCAAATGACATCTCTCTTCATGCAACAATGACATGTAGATTTCTTGAAGCTATACATAATTCTAAAGTTTTGATTTGTGTATTTTGACAGGTGGTTTTGAAGGTGGATTGGTTTCGTGCCGAGTATAAAGGTAATAATGCCACAATGAAAAGAGAACCGTCCGGATTTTTGTCCGTCGACTCCTCGAAGTTATTGCGTGCAACAAAAGAGCCTTACATTCTGCCAACTCATGTTGAGCAAGCATTCTTTTACAAGAATACAGATGCTCATCCATGGTGGTGGCAAGTAAATTAGATTTAAGTCTAAGGATAGTTATTCTATCCTAATTGTATTACAAAGTCTTATTCTTTCTAGAAATATTAAAAATTATTAGTAATAGCAGCAGCGAAGGTATGGTAAATTTTTTAGAAATTAATACATAACTCATTTTTATGCATAATGTGAAAAGAGGACTCCTACCATATTCTAAGATTGGTCATCCCATGCTAAAAGAATGATTTTCATCACATTGGAAAACTAATTTTTAGTGTTTATGTATAAATAATTAATTAAAGAAAAGAGAAATTTTTGGTAATTTTATTTTATGCAAAAAGAGGAATTCCCATGATAATGGAGATCCATGTAATTAAATGGAAAAAGAGAAATTTTAGTATATTAAAATAATGAATATTTTTATTTTATGTATGAGAAAATTTAAATGATAAAAGAGGAATTCCCATGACATTTGGAATTCAATCAAATAAATGCAAAAAGAGGAATTCCCATGATATTTGAGATCCAAGAAATTAAATGAAAAAAGAGAAATTTTTAGCATAATTCAAATTATGAGTATTTATCAAAAGTGGAATTTTGAGCATTATTAATTTTATTGGGAAATATGGATAGAATTGATTGGTAGCCACCGCATGGAACCACTCGCAAGGTTTCACCCACAGCATCGGACGCCATACGAGTGTGATGTCCCTCTAAAACCTGGTATTTTTTGCATTGGACACTATGCAAAAAATAGCGGGTGGCAACACAACGTACACCCATCTAGCATCTGATGGGGTTGAAACTTTGTGAGTGGATAGTTAGCAACCCTGTAGACCAACTCACATAGTTTAACCTATATAAGACGCCATACGAGAGTGTGATACCCCAACAAAATCCACTATTTTTTGCATAGGGGACCCCTTGGACAGCACTAGTGCAAAAAATAGCAGGTGGGAACACACCGTCCCACTCATCTAGTGTTAGGTAATATTTAAAAGATGTGAATGAATAGGTATGTAAGATTCCTCCCCAGCCTTCGAGGTATATAGGAGTAAGAATCTCCCTTTCGGATCTTATAATTATTCCCTCTCTAAAATAAAAGAAAGTTTCTGTTTAAAAAAGGAATACCCTTTTCCTAAAATACTTCTCAGGAGTCACGCCTATTTTAAGGATTTAGAACAATGAGTTTAGAAGTGAGAATCGGTGTTTTGGATACCAAGGTTTTGGTTTTCATTCGAGTATGGCCCAAAAGAAGTTCTTTATCTCTTGGGGAGTATAAGAAGTTATCCCCCAGATATTGTGATCCTTATATCTGAATTCAATGAAAGTAGGTGACTTAGCCTACAAGTTTCTTTTATCTCCTCATCTCAAAATTCTTAATGCCTTCTATAGAAAAATGTGTCAAACACAAATCATGGAAAGACGGTAAAACTTCAGTGGCAAGTTATCGTTGGCTTCTAGGTTACGCTAGCTCCTTCCTTTATATAAGTCGTAACTTTTACTTGTCGCTCACAGTAATCTTACTCCCATCAATCTCCTTTCTTTCTTAATCTCCTTCATGGCTTGGCAACAGGAATTAGTTTTATCCCTGATGATTTCTCACCTTCAAGACGCAAGAGAGTCTGTGAAGAAAGACTTTATAGAACAGTATGAGCGCTCACTTTTTCCTCACCTAGGAACTTTTGTAGCGCAGACCAAATGGCGGACCTATCAAAACATAACTAGGGTAACACCCTGGGGTCAGCAACACTTTCGTAACAATGTCCGCTTGGCCATGATTATTGAAGCTTTGGGTTTGGGTCCCCGATACTACTGTGTCATGAGATCAAGGCATCTTGGGTTTTCTGAGCGGATCTTCTTACTGGCATGTTTTCTTCCTCATGAGAAGATATGCCTTTACCCCGTTTTTGGCTTGCCTCTCAGAGGTCCTTTTGTTAGATCACCTCATACCACTGAGATAGGTGCGGCAATAACCAGCAGAATCATTCCCATAGATGAGTTACCCTATACTTGTGCAGCTTGTGAGGACTGCTTTTGTGACCATATGATGGACGGGCTTATGGAAGTGTAAAGAGTTCTTCTATCTTTACTGTATAAGTCCCGTGAATGAATAAAGTTTAAATCTTGTTCTTATTTTGAATCTTGCTCTCTTTAAGACTTTTCTTGGTGGTTAATCGTGATTAAAATTTTTCTCTAAGTCTCATATTCGTGCATCTTGCGAAATTATTCCAAGCTGCGAGATGAGGACATCTCGCATTTTTTAAGTGGGGTAGAATGTAAGATTCCTCCCCCAACCCCCTTTTTGATGTCTAGTATATTCCCCTGTAATCAATTCCTTTTCTAAAATATAAGAGATCTTGTTTGTGGCTGTTTTAATCTAGAGAGAGAAAATATTCTAGAGAGAGAATATTTAGATTTGAATATTTTTGGATAGAAAAATATCTCTTATAATTCAGATGAGTTTCCCTGAAACAGAAATTTAAAAAGAATTTTCCAATGTGCAATTGGAATTAATTGGAAATAGGTATAAAGAACCTTAGCCTAAGGGTCTAGATTTTCAGAAATCTTTAGACTATGGTCCAATTAAGGTTTCTATGGGCCAATAGCATCAATCCATGTGTAGGGAGGAGATAAATCCAAATTATAAAAAGAAAATACCCAAAAATGAGTAAATGCTCACATGAGGTGAAGAGTTGAAAATGTATAAGGTTTATTAGTAAAAAACTATGAGCAATATTAAAAATATGAGATATTTTGGGAATAATGATTTTATTATGACACATATGTAAGGAAGGGGAGTCCCTTAAATGCTCACATAAGATGAAGAGTTGAAAATGTACAAGGTTTATTAGTAAAAAACTATGAGCAATATTAAAATGATTCCATTATGACACATATGTAAGGAAGGAGAGTTCTTTAAAGGAGGTGCATATTTCACATAAGATGAAGAGTTGAAAATGTACAAGGGTTATTAATAAAAAACTATGAGCAATATTAAAAATATGAGATATTTTGGGAATAATGATTTTATTATGACACATATGTAAGGAAGGGGAGTCCCTTAAATGCTCACATAAGATGAAGAGTTGAAAATGTACAAGGCTTATTAGTAAAAAAACTATGAGCAATATTAAAATGATTCCATTATGACACATATGTAAGGAAGGGGAATTCTTTAAAGGAGGTGCATATTTCACATGCTTGAATGAGTTTTAAACTCATAAAAAATTAAGATATTTCATCTCTCCTCTCTCCTAATTCAAGTCTAGTTCCAAAAAGTTAGCTTAAGTGACCTAAAAATGGTCAAAAAGTGACCAAACTGACTTGGAAAATTCTAGAATCAGTTTGTTTGGTTAGGAGCTCAAATTTTCCTATAAATAGAAGCCTCCCCTTGTTGAAAAAAACATAGTCTCTTATGCTTTGTTACTCTACTCCACCTAAGCCAAAATATATAGTCTCTTATGCTTTGTTACTCTACTCCACCTAAGCCAAATTATATAGTCTCTTATGCTTTGTTACTCTACTCCACCTAAGCCAAAATATATAGTCTCTTATGCTTGTTACTCTACTCCACCTAAGCCAAATTAGATAGAGTCTTATGCTTTGTTACTCTACTCCACCTAAGCCAAATTAGATAGTCTCTTATGCTTTGTTACTCTACTCCACCTAAGCCAAATTAGATAGTGTCTTATGCTTTGTTACTCTACTCCACCTAAGCTAAAATATATAGTGTCTTATGCCTTGTTACTCTACTCTACCTAAGCCAAGAACTGTGAATTCTTTAATAATTCACTAGTTTTTTATACTTCTCTCTTTCTTCAATCCCCATTGGTGGCTCCATCAACATACTAAACCAATTGATTGGTTGGGGGCCTCTACCGTGAATAAAGAATCAAGCAAATTATAAGGTAAGTATATTGAATTTTGATCTTTTCTATAATTACTCAATGATTCTCTCTTCTCAACCCCTCTCAAGCTTGAGAAGTTTAATTGGTATGGTTTTTTTAAAATGCTATTGAAGTTAATTGGTGAATAGTAGTGAAGAGTTACATAATTTAATAAATGCTATAGAAGTTAATTTCCACTTATATTTAAATTCTAATGGTCAAGAAATGGTCATACTCATGACCCATTCTCAATCCAAATGAAGCTTTTCATAAAGCTTTTCCTTAATCCAAGATTAAGCTATGCTTGAGGCCAAATTAATGGCTTTTTGCTATGCTTTTAGTTTATGCACATTGATGATTCAATCCATTATGGATTGATGACCCAATTAGAGACCATTCTAATTGTTTTCTTAATGATCCAATTAGAGACCATTATGGATTGATGATCCAATTAGAGACCATTCTAATTATTTCTTTAATAATGAGCTTTATCCCTTAGGAAAAAATTGAGATTTATCAGTCATAGTAGCGGAGCTATGGCAAAATTTTTATAGAAATTACGCATAAAATAAATTCATTCAAAGCATAAAAAGAGGACTTCCTACCATATTCTAGGAACTATCATCCTAGATTAATTAAAAGAATTTTATTATGCATGGAGATGTGGATGTTGCATGTAGATGTAGATGTATGGATGTGAGTGTGAATGTGGAGGTGGATGTATGCATGGGATGTGGATGTATGCATGTAGAAATAGATGTGTAGATGAGGATGTAAATGGAGATGTGGATGGATGCATGTAGATGTAGATGTATAGATGTAGATATGAATGGAGATGTGGATGTATACATGTAGATGTAGATGTATAGATGTGGATGTGGATGTGGAGGTGGATGGATGCATGTAGATGTAGATGTATAGATGTAGATGGGAATGGAGATATGGATGTATGCATGTAGATGTAGTTGTGAATGGAGATGTATATGTATACATGTAGATGTAGATGTATAGATGTAGATGTGGATGTGGATGTGGATGTATGCATGTAGATGTAGATGTATAGATGTGGATGTGAATGTGGAGGTGGATGTATGCATGTAGATGTAGATGTATGAGGAGAATGTGAATGTGGATGTGGATGTGGATGTATGCATAGAGATGTGGATGTGGATGTATGCATAGAGATGTGGAAGTATGCATGTAGATGAGAATGTACGCATATAGATGTGGATGTATGGATGTGAATGTGCATGTAGACGTGGATGTATGGATGTGGATGCATGAATGTGCATGTAGATATAGATGTGAAATTAGATGTATGGATGTAGATGTGGATGTGTGGATGTGAATGTGGATGTGGATGTGGATGTGGATGTGGATATATGTATGGATGTGAATATACGATATGTGATGTGAAGGAACATGAAGTGTTGAGATGGAAAATGATGTGATGGGATGAGTATACATATAAATGGAATATGGAATAAGTAATGTGGATTGATGAGGGATAATGTGGAAAAATGAAAGTAAAAATAGAAACTGTATTGTAAACTGTTTGTAAATGCTGTCTGTAAATGACTATTTTATGTCAAGATTGCTGGGGGAGCATTGTGACTATCTTGTGATTAAGGTCGTGAGACCTAACTAATAATGTTGCAACTGCTGACGAAGAGTCAATGAAGGACGTCTCGCGTAGCAAGGTCGGCCGAGGTCTTGACCAGCCTCGGTGCGATTAAAATGGTGAGCTTCCGGTACGGTGGATGAGGGGCCAAGGAAGCGGCCTATGAGTGAAGCGCTAGGTCACCTGCGAAGGATCCTAGAGGGTGGTGACCATACGGTGCTCGGGCTCTGGGTCGCCTAGGATACCCACGCGTGCGTCGAGGAAGATATTGGAACAGAGTTGGAGTTGTTTTCTGAAATCGAGCATGGATCTGGTTGATTGACCTTGCTGGTCTTCAATGGATGAGTCCATGGCTCCTTATATGGATCTGTTGGTTGATCTTGCTGATCTTCAACGAGAGTCCATCTTGTTAAGTGATTATATTGCCAAGTATTATGGGCTAGGAACTATCGAAACGGCTCCTGAGCGTTCTAGTTGCCAATGATGCCATAGATACTCTGATGAAGGAATGATGGGAAATTAAGAATCAATTGGATAAATTGGAAGATGGTGATCAATGATACTAGGGTTTTATTAAAGGATTGTTTTAAACTGGTTGAATCTGGTTGAAAAAGGCAATTTCATATTGGGTGTGTGAGTGGTGTGACTAGTTTTATTTTGCATGAACATCCGGCTAGGGGGCCTTGGAACTCTTTTCCTTGGTACCCGGGACAAAACCTAACCAAATTTTTAATTGGATCCCATCACTACAGTGGTTGGGCTGTTGGCTAACCCATGGGATCGGATGGGGTTAGGCTGGACTGATGGATCCGTAAATCGAGACTCAAACTTTTGTTTTTATGATAGAAAAAAAAAATCCCGGACAGTAACTGTTCTATGGATAGGAATCAACGGCTGTGCCTCTTGAATGGGGAAAAAAGCGTTGATCCCAATGATCCAAGTGCAAGTTTCTTCCTTGAACTGACTAAGTATCTTATAGATGTAATTGGATCATCTCGATCAGAAATGATCTTGACTACGTTAGAGTAAAAAGTTATCCTGGTGGAATCGCCCGTGCTTCCGGTTAAGAAAGTTTTTCCGGGTTCGGTTTTGGAACAACCGACGGATTAGTCTCTTATCCGGATATCCGTGGGCGAGGCCCCGAGTGTGGGACCCCTGTCCCGCGCGAGAAGCGCTACTTCCGCTGCCAGTACCCCAAATCCGTTGCTCGGTGGGAACAGAGATCTTACAAGGTAACCATCCCATGGACCCACTCGCAAAGTTTCATCTACATCGGACGCCATGCGAGCGTGATGTCTAACCCAAACCTGCTATTTTTTTGCATAGGGGACCTTACGAGCAATATGCAAAAAATAGCCGGTGGCAACACACTGTCCTACCCATCCGGTGTGATGGTGGTGAAACATTGTGATGAGTAGATAGGTAGTCACCCCATGAACCCACTCGCAAAGTTTCAACTGCATCATCAAACACCATACGAGCGTGATATCCCATCCAAACCGGCTATTTTTTGCATAGGGCACCCCTTGGAGACTATGCAAATTGCAATAAATGGCAGATGCCAACACACCATCCCGCAAATCCGACCTCCAATGCTAGTGAAACTCTGTGAGTTGAGGGTAGTAGCTCCATGGACCCACTTGCAAAGTTTTACCTACATCGGATGTCATACGAGCGTGATGTCCCACCCAAACCCGCTATTTTTTCATAGGACCCCTTAGACACTATGCAAAAAGTAGCGGGTGGCAACACTATTAAGAGACTAAGGTTGAGTAGAAGGGTGAGAGAAGGGTGTGAGTGTGAATGGACTTGAGGTCCACTTGTTCACCTATTTAAAGGTGAGGCCATGAGGCATTTTGTATGAAAGCAAAGCCTAGTTGTATGTATAAGCAACTTAATAATAAGCAAGATATTTTTCTTGTATTTTGTGAGTCCCTCTCCTCCACACAGTTGATCTAGCATGAGCACCACGTTTTCTTATCATGGTATCAGAGCCTAGGTGAGTTTAAACTTTGTGGTGTAGAGAATAGGTCAAAATTATCCACTTTTTGCTCATCTCCTTTGTGTGGAGCTCAACCTACAGCCCTTGGTGGCCTTCCACAGGTGTGTAGAGGGCGCATTTCTCCACGAATCCTTCATGGAAGATGAAGAGCAGGTCCCGGCGAACTAGAACATACCATCAATTTTGTGATATCTCCTAGCGCTGCGACGGCATTACCCACGCACTGAATCGCTTTTGTCGTTTGCTGCAGACTTGGCCGTACATCAATACGCCGAGTATAGACGTTTGCTGGCTGAAGTGCCTTGGGGCTTTTGAAGCCCAAGGCTCCTACTACCTACAGCTCAGCTTTGAGCTTCAACAAAGCTCCATAGCATCGGCAATCAACGAAAAACCAGGCGTCTTTTTTCATCATTCAAGCTTTCCATTAAAGCTTGAAGTTTTTTGGTTTTTTCTTGCTCAATCTTCACTCCCTTGCTTTAATCACTCAAATGGTGGTGTGAATGCTTAGTTTCTGAGTTCCTCTCTTGTTTTTGAAGAGTTCTCATCCACATGAGGTAGCCATAAATCTCATGCCCGTCAAGCTTCAACACCGACATCAAGTTTTAAGCTTTCAAAGTGATTCAAGTGTGCTTCTAAGCACTAATTGTGTTGATAAACACTAATTAAGCTGTTAATCCAACAAAGGGAGGTTATTTTAAAGTGTTTTTAAACACTCATAGTGTTATTAAACACTAATGGTGAGTTAATCACTAAAATAAGTGTCATTTGACACTAAAAATGTGCTTTTTAGCACTAATTGTGTTTTATACACACTAATGGTGATCCTAATCACCAACCAAAGTGTTCATTAACACTAATGAAGCCAACCCTCATAAAAAATCAGTAATTAAGCACAAACCCTAAGTGCTATATCATAAAATTACTATTTTAATCTCCTACTTATGCAACATTCTCAACTCAATTAGGGTTGTTGCACTATAATAAGCCTCTCTCTTTCCAATTAAACCTAAATTATCAAAAATTCTGGTTTTTTCTCTTCATAATCAGCCCCTTTCCCTTCTCATAGTCACAGACAGATGGCCAGACAGAGATATAACAACCAGTTGGCCTTTGATGTGCTGAAGTGTTATGTCCACGATCAACAAGGTAAGTACGTGGGAATCGTTTTTGCCTTTAGTTCAAGCTTATTTGAATGACTCTTTTTCTTCAGCTATTGGCAGGACTCCATGTGAGGCAGCATTTGGAAGACCTTTCCAGTCGTTTTGTGAACCAGGACTTCATCTTCAGAACCACATGAATAGAGTGACGGAGTCTTACCAAGAGATCCTAGAGTCAATAAAAGACAGATTGTGGCTAAAGCACAAGAGGCCTACACTACTCGACAGGCCAATAAAGACCGAAGGGATATGACATTTTCGGAAGGAGATTGGGTGTATCTTCGGATTATGAAGCAAAGATTGAAGCAAGTGGGCAAGCGATGCCCAAAGTTGTCTTTCAGGAGCTTCAGACCATTTTCCAACTGGAAAAAGATTAATGAGGTGTCTATGTAGTTAAAGCTACCTCCAAGTTGGACTATGCACGATGTATTTCATGTCAGTTGGTTAAAGCCATATGCAGGTCCACCCCCTTTAGAGGTCAAAGACAAAGCGGAACCAGACATTATGGATGAAGTAGAAGTAATGGTTCCAGAATAGATCCTTCTGCATCGTTTCAAGCATGGCTCGGGGCCGAAGACTACACCAATTCCTCACGAAGTTTGAGGACCGAGGAACTCATGAAGCGGTATGGCTTGACAGAGAATTTTTCGAAGACTATTCGGCGTTATTGATGCATTATCTCGAGGCTATGCAGCTTCCGTCAAGTTAAGGAGAAGGGGATGTCACGTGCATCCAGATGTGCAGTGTCCTGCACATGAAACAGTGCCAGTCCACGCTGTGAGTCTCCCTCTAGAATTATGTCACGTGTATCCACATGTGCAGTGTCCTGCACATGAAACAGTGCCAGTCCGCGCTGTGTCTCCCTCTAGAATGATGTCAATGGTTCTGTGTATCAGGTATGGTACCGGATGCCAGATCACTGAGTAGAGTATGTTTAGGACAAGGGGCGAGCCCATAGGGCTACCCCGGAGCTTAGTATGGGCATGGGAATGGTGTGAACATGTGGGCCAATAAGGCCTAGGCTGGACCCACCAGCCATGGAAGGGCTGTGGGACAGCCCTAAGGCAAGAATAAGGCCATTTTCAGGAGGTTACAGCCTTCATAGGGCTATAGGGCAAGTATGGGCGGCCCATATAGGCTGCCCAGCCCATGGATTATGGGCAAAGGCTATGCCCAGCCTTCTAGAAGCAAGCGCCAGCCTCTCGAGCTTGCTACGGAATTTACGCAGCATTTATTAGGATTTTTGGAGCATTTTATGCTGATTTTGCTCAATCGTGGGAATATGCTGCTGGCTGCCTGCTCTTATGCTGGCCGACTCCCCCTGAAGGATAGTGTAGATAGTAGAGGTACACAATCCCATCATTCATCTCATTTTTCACCAAGTGCTCAAGCAAACCAAGGGGCCAAGACAGCCAAGGGCTTGCTAACGCAAAGGGGTGAAGGATTCAAGTCAAGGGCAGGATTTTCCAGCCAAGAAAGGTCAAGTTTTCTGTATTTGTTTTCAGATTTACATCATTCTAATAAAGCAAATACACCATCTGTGTGGTGGGGGCCCTACAGAGGGTAATTGGGACCCAATACTGTGTCCTCTCCATCTCCCCCTTCTCTCTCTATTATCTCTCTCTATTTTCTGCACATCTCGTTTCAGTTTGTGCGTTAATTTTCATTGCAAAAAGAGTGCTGATTTTTGAGTTTTGAAGTACCGATCCTTCTCCGACGCTTCCGCATACTACAGTGGTAATTCAAGGACAAAGATTCAGCAAAAAAGACCCAAAAAATTTCTCGCTCATGTGGTTGTTTTTAGACACCGGTGGACTACCCCTTTCGGAGTGACTCCTGTCCCTCGAAGGACGGTTGGTTTTTAGTCTTCGGAAGCCTCCGAAAGCCTCCGGAAGCCTCTGGAAGCCTCTGGAAGTCTCCCACACAGATAGTGGATGGTCAAATTACGTTCCGAAAAGGTATTGCATTTTCTTGCTATGGCGACGAGCTTCGGCGAGACGACGAGAGAGAACCAGAACCATGGGACCAGAGTGCACCAGGCAGCCCAGCTAGGGCACCCGGCTTGAGTGTCAGAGACATGTTCCAGCAAATGATGCGAGCACTCGCAGAACAGACAGCCAAGTTGATGAGCAGAAGGTGCGGATCTTGGCTCTGGAGGAGTGTTCTCGCTCTCCAGCGTCACGTTGTGAACTAGGACTTCGTCTTCAGATCCACATGGACAGAGTGACGGAGTCTTACCAGGAGATCCTAGAGTCAGTAAAAGACAGATTAGCTAAAGCACAAGAGGCCTACACTCGACAAGCCAATAAAGACCGAAGGGATATGACATTTTCCAAAGGAGATTGGGTGTATCTTTGGATTATGAAGCAAAGATTGAAGCAGGTGGGCAAGCGATGCCCAAAGTTGTCTTTCAGGAGCTTCGGACCATTTGCCATCCGGAAAAAGATTAATGAGGTGTCTATGCAGTTAAAGCTACCTCCAAGTTGGACTATGCACGATGTATTTCATGTCAGTTGGTTAAAGCCATATGCAGGCCTCCTTCAGAGGTCAAAGACGAAGCGGAACCAGACATTGTGGATGAAGCAGAAGTAATGGTTCTAGAACAGATCCTTCTACACCATTTCAAGCATGGCTTAGGCCGAAGACTACACCAGTTCCCACGAAGTTCAAGACCGAGGAACTCATGAAGCGGTATGGCTTGACAAAGAATTTTTCGAAGACTATTCAGTATTATTGACGGATTATCTCGAGGCTATGCAGCTTCCGTCAAGTTAAGCAGAAGGGAATGTCACGTGCATCTCGCACTTGGATGCCACGTAGACATTTCTGTACAGAAGGTGCAGGACCTCGGATGGTGAACTGGTCCCATGCGAGCCCTGTCCGGGACGAGTCAACCAGGGATCCATCTCAGCCGTCCGAGGTCAGGTGTGCATTGTCCTACACATGAGTCCAAGGTCAGATGTGCAGATGTGCACTGTCCTGTACATGAAACAGTGCCAGTCCGCGCTGTGAGTCTCCCTCTAGAATGATTTCAGTGGTTCTGTGTATCAGGTATGGTACCGGATGCAAGATCACTGACTAGAGTATGTTTAGGACAAGGGGCCAGTCCATAGGGCTACCCCGGAGCTTAGTATGGGCATGGGAATGGTGTGAAACCATCCCCATGTGGGCCAGTAAGGCCTAGACTGGACCCACCAGCCATGGAAGGGCTGTAGGACAGCCCTAAGGCGACAAGAATAAGGCCATTTTCAAGAGGTTACAGCCTTCATAGGGCTGTAGGGCAAGTATGGGTTTCTGTTAAATTTGAAAACAAGAGGGAAGTGATCAGAAATGAGAATAGACTTGTCAAGAGAGCAATCAAAAACAAAAGACAAATTAGACAGAGAGAAATTAAAGCCCTCTTTCGAGGGGATGTTGTCGAGCTAGAAGATACACGTCGAACCTATGACCTCTTGGTTAGGGTGGGTCATTATGAGCTGAGCCACTCTTTGAGTGAAATGTACATCAAATTTTATAAACCTTCAAAAATGAATAAGGAGAGTATAACCTTAAGCATATAGAAAGTGACAATCAAAATTAAAGATACTCAGCAAACTATTTTAAAACCTATAAGAGTATTACAATATACGAAATCCTTAAATATGTCTAGATTGTACGTGCTCCAAAATGCAAAAAATGAAGGAGAGATCAACCAAACACAACCTTTGAATCGACACACCCGACTCATATGATGTAGAGAAAAAATGTCTTTCAAATATATGTAGCTCCTAAGTTATTTAAGACTTCAATTGACCAAGATGGAATGAAAATGATGTTGGAATTAGGGTTGCAGGAAAGCACACAAGCTTGGAGAAGAAGAAGTAAGAATGCACACAACACACAATGTATTAGATTGTGTCAATGTACAAAAGATAAGTTAGCCCTAGAATGATGGGCATATATACAAGCCGGGGGAAAAAACCTCCTAAAGAGGGAAAAAGTGCCCCGGCGGTCCTAAGTGTGTTCACACACATCACTGCCTATATATATGGCAACAAATCCCCCCTGGGAGTGATGGTGTGAACGAGAGCTGGCACTCATGTATAGGGAAGTTCCATGCACGAAGTAGATCAGTCCACAAAGGGGAGCAAGCCCAAAGCTTTGCGGAAAGCTTCAAACTTCTCACGAGGAAGCGCCTTTGTGAAAAGATCGACGAGGTTGTCCTGTGTTGGCACATAGACCAAGATGAGATCTCTCCTGCTGAGAGTCTCTCCCTGACATAGTGATAATGCACTTCAATGTGCTTTGTGTGAGCATGAAAAACTAGGTTTCTTGCAATTGCCAATGCGCTCTGACTGTCAGTGTAGATAGAGGTGGTAGACTCCTGTCCAACACCCAAGTCAAGCCGTGTGAGCCACACACACTCAACCGTAGCTGTGAAAGCTGCCCTATACTCAACTTCACAACTAGAAGTGGCCACAGTAGGTTGCTCAACCAAGATATGCATGAGCTACCAAGCATGAAACAAAAATCACTTGTGGACACTCTTGTGTCATAGCAACCAGCCCAATCCGAGTCTGAAAAAGCATGTAAATCTGGCGGCAACGATCCCCCCTTGGGATAAAACGACCCAAGATGTATAGTGCCACTCAAGTAGCGAAAGATGCGTTTAACTGCCTTCCAATGCTGAGACACTGGGCTATGCATAAACCTGCTCACCTATGAGATTGCAAATTGAATGTCCGGCCTCGTAATGCATACATAAATGATAGAGTGTGACATCAAAGTGATCTCCAGCATCATGAAGACTCAACTTCAAACCTGTCTCCATTGAAGTAGCAATAGGCTTGCAGTCTTCAAGGCCAAATCTCCACAACAATGTCTCAATATACTTTGTTTGACACAAAGCAATACCTCCATCACACTGCTTAAATTGTATCCCCAAATAATGATGCAAATGCCCCAAATCTGACATCTCAAAAGAGACATTCAAATCAGCCTTAAAATCAGCAATATGACTCTCATTTGGTCCTGTGAGCAGCATGTCATCGACATAGAGAGCAATGATTAGATGTACATCATCCACACGTTTAGCATACAAAGTGCTTTTTGTTGGACTATTCTGAAAACCATGTGCAGTCAAATATACATGTATCTTTTCATACCAAGCTCATGGAGCTTGCTTTAAACCATATAAAGCCTTTTTCAACCTACACACTTTGTTTTCCTGCCCTCTTTGAACAAAACCACGAGGCTGTGATACATACACCTCCTCATGCAAATCTCCATTCAAGAACGCAGTCTTTATGTCCAACTGATGTACATTCCAACCATTATGAGTTGCCAATGCACAAATGCTACGAATGGTAGTCATACAACAAGCAGGAGCAAAGGTCTCATCAAAATCAATGCCCTTTTCTTGAGCATAACCCTTTGCAACAAGTCTAGCTTTAACGTATCAAATACATCCTGTGAGCTCACACTTGTCTCTTTGGTACATGATAATACATGATAACAAAGGCTGCACAGCATCTTCCACAAAAACAACATCTTGACTAATCAAGATACGCTTTGACTGCGGATGATACAATTTGTAACCCTTGCTCTCAGCACTGTAACCAACAAAAATGCATTTGAAAACCTTATCATCCAATTTTCTGCGTTGTTGCACAGGCACTAAAGCATAGGCCAAGCAACCAAAGACATGCAAGTAACCAATAGAAGGTTTCCTACCATGCCAAGCTTCGTATGGAGTAATAGACTGCAAGGCCTTAGTGGGACACCTGTTGAGTACATATGCAGCACACATGACAGCCTCAAGCCAAAACGCATGTGGCAAAGCTTGGCTCTTGACCATACATCGTGCCATCTCCATAAGTGACCTATTTTTCCTCTCAGCAACACCATTTTGCTAAGGGGTATACGGCACTGTACATTGGTGTTTTATCCCACGACTAGCCAAAAATGCATCAAACTCTTTAGACATGTACTCCCCCCCTCGATCAGAATGGAGGGTGCCCATAGTATAATTAGATACATTTTCAACCATAAGCATAAACTGTTTGAAGCACAAAAGCACTTCGGACTTTGCCTTCAGTGGGTATACCCATGCATGTCTTGAGTAATCATCAATGAAAGTCATGAAGTACAAGTGTTTACCAAATGATGGAGTTTGCATAGGCCCACATACATCACTATGTACAAGTTGCAATTTGCGAGTGGCACGCATAGAACCATCCTTTGGAAACGCAAAAAGCTGCATTTTGCCCAAAATACAGCCTTCACAAACATGTTTCAATGGTGCCTCAAGAGGGGGCAATGAGGCAACTATATCAAATTTCTGCAAACGCAGCAAACTAGCAAAGTTCAGATGACCAAAACGAGTATGCCATAGTTTTGCATCTGAAACTGCCTTTTCATCAGAAACTGCATTTGCTGAATTTTCCACACACTTGTCATAAGAATTGAGCCTATACAGCCCACGAAACAAGGTGCCAGATACAATAATCGTATCACCAGAAGTCAAATCATGAACAGTACATCTGTCATCCACAAATTTGACTACAAGTCCAAGTCTAGCAAGCGCAAAGACAGAAAATAGATTCTTCTTTATCCTTGGCACATACAAAGCATCTGAAAGTGTGAAAGCGCTGCCATTTGCAGCAGTAAGTATAATTTTACCAATGCCCTTCATCACTGGGTAAGAAGAATTATTGGCACATGTGCCAGTATTCCCATTAGGGACAGCCTCAAGACAAGCGAACATATCATGATGCGAGGTAATGTGCTTTGTAGCACCACTGTCAAAATACCAAACATCAGAGTCAACAGAAATTGCCAAACATGCATCATGTATAGATGGGTCATATTGGCAATACACGCTAAACGCCCATTCTGCATCCTGCACAACATTTGCAGAATCTGTATTTGTAGAAGCATCCGCTATTGTGGCTGCATTTGACTCTTTCTTCTTTGCCTCTTTAGCCTTTAGCTTAGGGTAATTCTTAATGACATGATCATTTGCCTTACAATAGTTGCACCTGATCATTTGCCTTACAATAGTTACACCTGATCTTTTTCTTGCCTTTATCAAGAGCCTTCTCATAACTATTGTTGCTACCTGTGGAAGGAGAAGAAGTTGCAGACCTACTAATAGGAGAAGAAACAATGGAAGGGGCTGCCTTACCACTTCTTCTCTGCTGGGCAGCAAATGCTTGATCAACTGCGTGCCTAGCCCTGTTTTGCCTGGACTGCGCTTCTTGCAAGAGCTTGTTGACTAAAGTATTGTACTTGACAACATCAGGTCTGTCCTCAGTAACAAGTCTCCACGTGGAAGCAAAAGTCTGATATGACTCAGGTAAAGCATCAAGAACAGTCTGCACAAGAGAATGATCAGGAATAATCTCACCTGTAGAAATCAACTGTTCCTTGAGATTTTTAATCTCAGCAAGAAATACATTCATCTCATCATCTTCCTGCATAATCTTCGATTCTAGCTCTTTACGTAGGTAAGAGATTTTTGCCTCGTTACGACCTGCATATAAACCAGCTAGAATATCCCAAGCCTGTTTTGCCGTTTTAGCTGAACGAATATGTGGGGTGATGTTACGTTTGACAGAAAGTGCAATCAATGCATGAGCCTGCGCATCTTTACCATCCCAACGAGCTTGTTCAGCAATGGGTAAAATAGCAGCACTAGTAGGGCTGCTAGAACCTGCAACATCCTCAACAGATCCTACATCCACCGAACCTAGACGTACATCCATACCCTACACAATGTTACACACTCCTTTTGCAACCAAAACATGCTGCATCATATATGCCCAAAGTGGGTAGTTGCTGTCTCCATCCAATTTATCATCCGCATACAACATGCGAAATACATCATTGTTGCTGTTATCAGCCATGGCCCCCACTGACTGAAACTGATGCAAAAGCTACCTGTAATGAAGCAAAGACTGAACAGAGAACAACTCGTGCTATGTAGCACGGTTCCGCAATAGAATACATATGCCTGTTTTGCAGAAAATTACACTGTCTAGAAAATGACGAAAACACCTGTGCAGAGCTTGCAATGCAAAAACGAAGCCCGAAACGACCTCAGATGCGATTTCTGAGAACGCGGGCCCTACAAGTCAATTTGCAAAGTATAGGGACTTGTAAGCGCTCGTGAAAGCTCACCTCAATCCGAGAATGTGAGTCGGAGGGTGTCGGCGGCGGCGGCGGCGTAGCCCCCTGGGAGCCGATGCCTACTCTAATATTCATTTCTATTTTTTCCTATTTACACACATTTTTGGGTGGAGGAAAGGGTGGAGGAACTTTCCTATATATATGAGGCATTGTAGTTCATTTCTAATGAAGTTGGCTAGTGGTTCATTGATGAGTTCTTGAGTACATTGTCTCTTCTCTCATCTCTTCTTTCTCACATGGTATCAGAGCAAGGTGGTGGTGCACATAGAGCCTCCTTATCCTTCTTCCTCTCTATCTGTAGTCCTCTTCAACAACCTCGCTTTCAATTGCATTTTTTCATTCTTTGATTTTTTCTGCTAAACGAATGCATTTTTGAGGATTGTGCCCACGAGACCTACTGGAATCATTGTGGTCTACAAGTTTGCAAAAGAAAGTTTTCACAAATTCCTCACCATTTTTGATTAATTCTTCGCAGACTGCCTACATGCAGAATTTCTGCTTGCGTTTTTTGCAGAAACCCTTACTCATCATCCTTGCACTCATTCAATGATGCAAGAAGTTGCAAACCAGCCCCTTACCAATCCTCTACAAGTGTGTTTTTAAAGCACTTCAATCCGAGTCCTACAACTCTACTTGCGGGTGAAAACATTGCCAACTAGTTTTCCCTACATGCGGTAGCGTTTTTTTGGAGGTAAGCTCTTGTGGAGAGATTTCTTGGCTGCGTTTTTATCATCAACTTCAGTCCTCTTCATGGTGTTTTGAGGTACATATTCATCCTCTTTACTACACCTTTCTATCGGCTGAAAATTCCACTTTGCTATACACTTTGTGTTTGCATTTTTATGGACAATCAACTCCTCATACTCCTTGAATTCTAAGGCTACATTCTCAGTCCTCTTTTGGTGGTTTCTACAGAGTCTATTGGTTCATATATCGGCTGCGTTTTGTAACTGTGTTTTTGCACTATCTTTGTACATATTTTGGAGATACTTTCTTGGTGGACAGTCCATCTATTGGCTGCGTTTTTGGAGGTATGACACTTTTTCCCTTGTGTTTTCCCACCCTCCTCTCCCTATGGGATCTCGGAAGTCCTCTACTCCAAAAGACAAAGGCAAACTTGAAGATACTATGGATCCTGCATCTTCTACGACGGTTGGACCGGCAACTACTACAACGGAATTCCTTCTTCGGTAGGTGCTTCTACTTTCTCTTTTCCGTCATATCCATTACCTTCCACGGATCCTTTCTCTCTTTCTTCTTTGTCCTTTATGCCTTCCTATCCACATACTTCTATGCCCTCTTATGGTATATCCCCCTACATCATCTATGCCTTTTATGGCAACTTCATCTACTATGATTCCTTCTTCTACTACTTCCACTACTACTCCTCTCCCCACTCAATCATATCAGCCCTTTAACCCATTCACTCAATCTTTGAGCCTTCCAAGTCTTTCCGATTCACAAAAGCTTACCCCAAACAACTACCACACTTGGTCCTTGTTTATGCAACTTCTTTTGGAAAGCGCCGGGGTGTGGTCTATAATCACTTCTCCTCATATGGTGCCTTCTCAATATCAAACCTATATGGATGCACAGGCTAAAGCTTTACTTGTGCATGACATGTCTACATCGGTTGTGTCTCAATTTTTCTCTACAAGGAGTACGGCTCAACAATTATGGCACGCTATACAAATGCAATATGGAACACTTTCAACGGTTAAGATGGCTAAGTTGGAAGAAGATTTGGATAAGCTTTCTATCTCCGCATCCGACAACATAGTGGAGAAGCTTGGAGAATTCAATCAAATCAAGCAACAACTTGAAGAGTTTGGTACATTGGTAAGCAATCCGGTCCACAAGCTACTTGGTAAATTGCCTTCTTCTTTTGAATCGTTCAAAGATAACATCTTTCTTCGAGTTCCTTTCCCTTCCTTTGAAGAGACTATGGGTCTTCTTCATGATAAGTGCCTTACTCTCGCAAGCAAAATAAAAAGGACTCGGCTTTTGTAAGCTAAGGCAAGGGCAAAGGCAAAGGCAAGGGGAATGATCAACGCAAAGGCTCTAATTCCAATGCTAAAGATTCTTCAACCAAAGGCGACAAGGACAAATCAAAGGATTCTTCCAAGGAGTGCACTTTCTTGGTCGTAGTGGCCATATGGAGGATCGTTGTTTTGCTAAGAAGGCGGCATCCAAGAAGGTAAAAGCTGAACTTGAATCCAAATCTAAGGGTTCTTCTACATCAACATCTTCTTATGACAAAGACAAATACAAGAAGGAAGACGTTAACGCCAAGGTTGCATATGTTGCTATGTCTTCTACTTCTTCATGTGACACAGCACTTGCTAATCAAAGATCTCGATACGCATACTGCAGATGAGTGGATTGCCGACAGTGGTGCTTGTTGGAATTAGGGTTGCAGGAATGCACACACAACTTCAAGAAGATGAGGAAGCTTGAGCACAACACAGTAGTATATTATGAGTGCCCAAAAATGAAAGATAACAAGCCCTAGAAGATAATGGGCGTATATACAATGCACGGGGGAAAAAACCTCCTAGTGAGGGAAAAAGTGCCCCGACGGTCCTAAGTGTGTTCACACACATCACTACTATAATATGGTAACAAATCCCCCCTGGAGTGATGCGGTGAACAAGAGCTAGCACTCATGTATAGGGAAGTGTCTAGCTATGTGGACGAATCCACAAAAGGGAGTAAGCCCAAAGCTTTGCGAAAAGCTTCGAACTTCTCACGAGGCAGAGCCTTTGTGAAAAGGTCTGCAAGGTTATCCTGTGTTGGCACATAAGCCAAACTGATCTCTCCTGCAGAGAGTCTCTCCCTGACATAATGGTAGTGCACCTCAATGTGCTTCGTACGAGCATGGAACACTGGGTTCCGCGCAACTGCCAATGCACTCTGACTGTCAGTGAAGATGGTGGTGGCAGATGGCTGCCCAACACCCAAATCAGCCATAAGGCGTTTGAGCCACACACACTCAACCGTAGCTGTGAAAGCTGCCCTGTACTCAGCTTCACAACTAGAAGTGGCCACAGTAGGCTGCTTCTTGCTCAACCATGATATGCATGAGCTTCCAAGCATGAAGCAAAAACCACTCGTGGACACGCGTGTGTCATAACAACCAGCCCAGTCAGAATCTGAAAAAGCATGTAAATCTGGCGGCAATGATCCCCCCTTGGGATGAAACAACCCAAGATGCCGAGTACCACTCAAATAGCGAAAGATACGCTTCACTGCCTGCCAATGCTTAATGCCTGGGCTATGCATAAATCTGCTCACCTGTGAGACTGCAAACTGAATGTCTGGCCTCGTAATGCATACATAAATGAGGCAACCAACAGCTGTCTGATAGAGTCTGACATCAAAGTGATCTCCAGCATCATGAAGACTCAACTTCAAACCTGTCTCCATTGGAGTAGCAATAGGTTTGCAGTCTTCAAGGCCAAATCTCCGCAACAATGTCTCAATATACTTTGTCTGACACAAAGCAATACCTCCATCACACTGCTTAAATTGTATTCCCAAATAATGATGCAAATGCCCCAAATCTGACATCTCAAAAGAGGCATTCAAATCAGCCTTAAAATCAGCAATATGACTCTCATTTGGTCCTGTGAGCAGCATGTCATCGACATAGAGAGCAATGATTAGATGTACACCATCCACACGTTTAACATACAAAGTGCTTTCTGTTGGACTATTCTGAAACCCATGTGCAGTCAAATATGCATGTATCTTTTCATACCAAGCTCGTGGAGCTTGCTTTAAACCATATAAAGCCTTTTTCAACCTGCACACTTTGTTTTCCTGCCCTCTTTGAACAAAACCACGAGGCTGCGATACATACACTTCCTCATGCAAATCTCCATTCAAGAACGCAGTCTTTATGTCCAACTGATGTACATTCCAACCATTATGAGCTGCCAATGCACAAATGCTACGAATGGTAGTCATACGACAAGTGGGAGCAAAGGTCTCATCAAAATCAATGCCCTTCTCTTGAGCATAACCTTTTGCAACAAGCCTAGCCTTATGGCGATCCACTGTGCCATCAGGCTTACGCTTCAATTTGTATACCCACTTAGTGCCAATGGCCTTCTTGCCAGGGGGCAAGTCACATAAAGACCATGTACCATTCTTCATAATAGCATCGTATTCTGCTTGCATAGCAGCCATCCAATTTTCTGAACTTTGTGCCTCATCAAATGAAACAGGCTCACTTTCATCGCACATACTAGAAACAGCCAATGCATAACAATCTGACGCATAAGAGGCACCATGAGAGCCAGAACGAGTGCGACTAGACAAAGGGGCATCCAACTTGCTGTCACGCAAAGTCTGCACCAGCCATCTAGGCATATTCCTAGAGCTCTCAATCTCTTGTCTCTCATCCTCAAGTGCATCATGCACATCTGCATCAGATATAGGCTGATGTGTGCCATCATTTAAAACCTGCATAGGCTGAAAAACTGCCTCATGAGGTATTGCACTTGACTGTGCACCACTGAAAAGAGGCAACAATGTATCATAGACATCACGTGAGCTGATATCTGTCTCCTTAGTACATGAAACCAAGGGCTGAACTGCATCTTCCACAGATACAACATCACGGCTAACCAAAATGCGCTTTGTCTGTGGATGATACAAACGATAGCCTTTGCTCTCAGCACTATATCCAACAAAAATACATTTGACAGCTTTGTCATCCAATTTTCTGCGATGTTGCACAGGCACTAATGCATATGCCAGGCAACCAAAAACACGTAAATGGCCAACAGATGGCTTGCGGCTATGCCAAGCCTCATATGGAGTGACAACCTGTAATGCTTTGGTGGGACACCTGTTTAGTACATAGGTGGCACACATGACAGTCTCAAGCCAAAAACCATGTGGTAGACTTTGACTCTTAACCATACATCTTGCCATTTCCATGAGAGACCTGTTTTTTCTCTCAGCCACACCATTTTGCTGTGGTGTATACGGCACTGTACATTGGTGTTTTATCCCACGCTCAGCCAGAAATGCATTAAATTCTGAAGACATATACTCCCCCCCTCGATCTGAACGGAGGGTGCCCATCTTACTTTCTGACACATTTTCAGCCATAACCAAAAACTGTTTGAAGCACAAAAACACTTCGGACTTTGCCTTCAAAGGATATACCCATGCATGCCTGGTAAAATCATCAATGAAAGTCACAAAGTAAAGGTAGTTTCCAAATGATGGAGTTTGCATGGGACCACAAACATCACTGTGAACAAGCTGCAATCTGCGTTCAGCTCTCACTGATCCATCTTTGGGAAAGGAAGCACGCTGCATTTTACCCAATATGCAGCCCTCACAAACATGCTTGACAGGTGCTTCAAGCTTAGGTAAAGAAGACACCATTTCAGATTTCTGCAGGCGCAGCAAACTTGCAAAATTCAGATGACCAAAACGTGCATGCCACAGTTTTGCATCTGAAATAGCCTGCGTATCCATAATAGCACATGCTGAATCCTCTACACATTTACCATCCATATTGAGCTTATACAGCCCTCGACATAGTGAACCAGATGCTACAATGATGTCACCACAAGAGAGATCATGAACAGTACATCTGTCATCCACAAATTTTACAACCAAACCTGTTTTGGCAAATGCGGAGACTGACAGCAGATTCTTTTTGATCCCTGGCACATACAATGCATCAAAAAGTGTAAAGGTGTTGCCATTTGCAACATTCAGCACAATCTGTCCAACTCCTTCAACGGGATAAGAGGAGTTATTGGCACAAGTGACAGTATTCCCTGTGGGAGCAGACTCAAGGAAAGTGAATAAACTGCGCTGCGAGGTGATATGCTTAGTGGCACCACTGTCAAAGTACCATACATCTGAATCTACTGCAGACATACATGTGTCATGCAAAGATGGGTCATAACTGCACTGCGCATTGAATGCCCATTCTGTATCTAGCACAACATTAGCAGATTCATTGTTAGAAGGAGAGGCATCTGCAACAGCCATACCAGCCTCTTTCTTCTTAGCCTCTTTCGCAGCCAGCTTAGGACACGCTTTGATGACATGATCATTTCCCTTACAGTACTTGCAAAATGTCTTCTGTTTGTCACCCTTCTTCTCATCTTTGTCTTCCTTCTTTGGTTGCGCAGCATTTGCAGATTTCTGCTTACTAGAAGAAAAGCCAGCTTTACCTTTCCCGCTTCTCTGACTAGCAACGAAAGCTTGATCTGCGACACGCATAATATTCCTGTTTTGCCTTGACTGGTCTTCTTGCAGCAAAACAGAAACTAACTCCTCAAATGATAAGGCATTGGGATTGCCTTTCATCATCAAGCGAAGAGTGGAAGCAAAACCCTGATAAGAATCTGGTAGACCATTCAAAACAGTCTGCACAAGTGAACTGTCTGACAGGATTTCATCTGCAGAAATGAGCTGCTCTTTGAAATCCTTGATCTTTGTCAAAAAGCTATCCATAGAATCACCTTCGTTCATATGCTCACTCTCCAACTGTTTTCGGAGATAAGCAACACGAGCCTCATTTCTTGCCTGATACAATGTGGCAAGTACATCCCAAGCATCCTTAGAAGTCCTGCAGGAGCGAATATGTGGGATAATGGTACGTTTGACAGACAGCGCAATCAAGGCATGAGCCTGCGCATCTCTACCATCCCAACGAATCTGCTCTGCTGAAAGTGGTGGTTCTCGAACAGCTGCTACAGCACTTGTGCCTGCACCATCATCAACAGTACCTGTTTCTGATGTGTTTGCAGCATTCCCAGCCACAATAGGACGTGCATCAATACCCTGCACAATGTTCCATAACCCCTTTGCTACCAATACATGTCGCATCATATATGCCCACAATGGATAGTTGGTGCCATCCAACTTATCCTCAGCAGCCAACATGCGGAATACATCATTGTTGTCAGCCATGGCCAATGACTGTACTACTAGATGTAAATGCTGTCTGTAAGAGGTAAACCTGTATAAAATCGACCTGTGCTATGTAGCACAGCCCAAAACAGACGAATGGGCACCTGTCCTGCAGATTTTAATCTTGACAGAAAATCTGCACAGTAGGACGATTTTGCCTGCGCAGTACTTGGAATGCAAAAACGGAGGGCGAAATGACTTCAGATCAAAATTCTGAAACGAACTAGCCCTACGAGCTTTCCCACGGCATATACTAACCTGCAGACGCTCGTGAAACCTCGTCGCAATCGGAGGAGATGAAGCGGCAGGTGGCGGTGATGCTGCCCGGGAGGAGGAAGCCTGCTCTGATACCAATTGTTGGAATTAGGGTTGCAGGAATGCACACACAACTTCAAGAAGATGAGGAAGCTTGAGCACAACACAGTAGTATATTATGAGTGCCCAAAAATGAAAGATAACAAGCCCTAGAAGATAATGGGCGTATATACAATGCACGGGGGAAAAAACCTCCTAGTGAGGGAAAAAGTGCCCCGGCGGTCCTAAGTGTGTTCACACACATCACTACTATAATATGGTAACAGTGCTACCTCTCACATGACGAATAGTTCTTTCTTATTGGGAAACTATAAGTCTATCTCTTCATCAGTACACATTGGTGATGCTTCGTCTCTCCCTGTGATTGGTATTGGTGATGTTTCTTTTGGAGATGCTATCTTACATGATGTTTTGCATGTGCCTAAGATGTCTGCCAACTTATTTTCTATCTCTAAGGTTACTTCTAAAGGTCTTGGGGTTTACTTTGATGATGAAGTGATTGAAATCATTGATAGACAGTCACTTTCTTGTGTGGCACATGGTTATCAAAATGCTGGGCTTTATCATATAAGCTCTTTCTTGTGTGGCACATGGTTATCAAAATGCTGGGCTTTATCATATAAGCTCTTTTACAGCACAGTTGCCACCACATGAGTCTCATTTTCATCAATTATTCGCTTCTCCTAAAGCACTTGTTTCTAATGAAGATAGTGATCTATGGCATTTCCTCTTTGGCCATGTTCCTCTTGCTACTTTGCAACATCTTGTCTCACATGACATGGTTATAAGTCTACCAAAGCTTCAGAAACCTCACCATCATATTTGTTCTTCTTGTGCTCAAGGAAAGCAACATCGAGCTTCTTTTCCAGAGGAGGCTACTCATAGGGCCACACGCATACTTGAGCTTATTCATGCTGATCTTGCAAGACCTATGAAAGTATAATCACTTGGTAGATCCAAGTATTATGTGCTTATTGTGGATGATGATATATGCATTCTTGTGCTTTATGTGGATGATTTGACACTCACTGGCTCTAATTTGGATCTACTCAAATGGGTTCAAACTCAACTCACAACATCATTTGCCATGACTGATCTTGGACTACTCCACTATTTTCTTGGTTTAGAAGTGTGGCAATTTGCTTCTGGCATCTTTCTTTGTCTCAAAAGAAGTATACTTTAAGGTTGCTTGAGAAATATGGCATGCATGATTGTGCATCACTCACTTGTCCCATGGATCCTAATTCCAAATTATCCAAAGATGATGATTCTCCTAAGGTTGATTCTACAGAGTATCGCCAACTTATTGGTTCTCTACTTTATTTGGTTAACACTCGGCCAGATCTCTCATATGCTATGAGTATTCTCATATGCTATGAGTATTCTCAGCCAATTCTCTTCACAGCCTCGTCGATCTCATTGGCAGGCAGCTTTGAGGTTTCTTTGATATCTTCATGAAACTCTTGAGTATGGCATTTCTTATGCAGGTGGAGATACACTTATTGGTTACTCAGATTTTGATTGGGCAGGGTGTATTGATACTAGGCGTTCCATGTCAAGCTATTGTTTTATGCTTGGTAAAGGATGTTAAAAGCAACAAATTACTTCTTCTTCATCGATAGAAGCAGAGTACAAATCGTATCTTGATGCCACTTTTGAAGCACTTTGGCTTCAGCAAATTCTGAATCACCTTGGATGTTCATCTACTCCAACACTCATCTACGCAGATTCACAGAGTGCTATTGCTTTAGCCAAAAATCCAGTTATTCGAGGACGATCCAAACACATTGATGTTCATTTTCATTTTGTTCGTGATTGGATTTCTGAAGGTCGCATTCCGCTTGAGTATTGTCCTACCAAAGATAATGTTGCTGATTTGTTTACTAAGCCTCTTCCTTGACCTACCTTGGATTATCTTCTTCAGCGCGTTGGCGTTGGTCCTCCCATCTGGACCTGAAGAGGAGGTGTTGGATAGGTGTCATCTCCAGATGGTGTCACGCTAGTGGCACACTCTTTAGCCTCTAGGCATTTTTGGGATTTATAGCATTCATTTCTATTTTTTCCTATTTACACATATTTTTGGGTGGAGGAAAGGGTGGAGAAACTTTCCTATATATATGAGGCATTGTAGTTCATTTCTAATGAAGTTGGCTAGTGGTTCATTGATGAGTTCTTGAGTACATTGTCTCTTCTCTTATCTCTTCTTTCTCACAATAAACACTAATTCAGTCAGTCACCAGGGAGTTTATGGTCTCATAGATCTAATCACATAGGCTTGTAGAACTCATCAAGGGTTTTGATTTGAGCAAGAAAGTTTTGAATTTTGATATTTCTAGCTCAAGATATAGCCAAAATACGGTTTCAGCCTATAACCTTGAGAACCCTAAAACATAGAGATATAGCCCATCTCATTTATCCATACCAAGTGCATAGCCATCTAGCACCCTTTAGCCCGGTTCCATAGAGCCAAAAATCATCAAAATCAGATGCCGTTTGCTTCTCCAAAGTGTCAAGGGAAAATTGCAGCACGCTCTTCTTTGACTTGGGACTTAATAGCAACCTTCAACGTCCATCTCCATGCAAAGCCCAAATGCGGGAGTGAATGGAAACACTCTCTTTTCCATTTTGCAATTCAGTTCATGTATAAGAGTGTACACCAAGGAAGGTATTCCATCCCCTTCTTCTCCCAAGTTAAGCCACACTTTCATACATGGAAGTTCTATCATTTCCATTTGGCATTGCAAACAAGAAGATTTCCCATCCTTCCCAAATGAAGAACTATCAAAAGAAGCAATATCCCTTAATGGTAATCTTCTTATACCCTAAAATGTTCCTTGGAACTCTTGAGGAAGCCCTTGCATATCTTCATGCATCTTTGCCAATCCTTGAGCATGCTTGCCCTTGCATTACAATTGCCTTTTGTCCAAACAAGATTGGTTGTAGAAGCATGAGGGAATGAAAAAGTTGATGAAGTTGAAGAGTGCGAGGTTGAGGGTAAAGGGTATGAAGGAATTGAAGAAGTAGATGGAGAGGATGAAGGGTTGGCCACTTGTAGGTCCAAATGATAGAGAGAAGGCTCTTCTTCAAAAGCATATTCTTCCTCTTCTTGGCCATTGGTCTCCTCTTCAAAGGCATCCTCTTCTTCATCTTATGATGTCCATGCATGGTTGGATAGTTCCCATGTACCAAGAGAAGTTCCATGCATCATGGAAACACCCTTTTGTGATGTTATGTGGACCGATATGGCTGACTCCATGCTTATTATGCAAGCTGAAAATTTACAGCTCTTGTGTTTGGAAGATAATGGACTTTTTTCCTTCTCTCTATGAGCAAGTTTGATACTTGGCCACATGGATTAATGAATTGGGATGCTTGTGGATAGCTTGTATGCAAGAATGGAAACTCTTTTCCACTTTATGGACAGTGTTTTCTTGCATATTTTGAGAATAAGGATGCACCTATGTCATGCGGTGTTGATTCATGCGTGGATGTTAAGCATGAAGAGATGATGATGCTTCCTATGATTTTAGAAGACATATACTCCTAAGTTGGAAGAGGCAAGTGATTATGACTTGGATTATTTTGATGCCTACACCCCTTGGAAAGATGATGGATTGGAAATCAACTGCATATAAAGGGAGCGATGTCATATGAAATCTTCTCTTTTGTTGATGTTATGGACTCTTGTGCTCATATTGGCTAGGCATGGGCATAAACTTCTACATAGAGCAATGGGAAGTAGCATCTATGTACTCTCATTTATCGTCACATGATCATGAAGCTTTCTATTTTGGAGATTTGGATTTGGAGCCACATGGGGATTTCCAAAGATCATTACTCATGAAGGATGCATTTTTCGTGGATATTTGGAATGCTCCTGTGGAAGTATTTTGTTTTTATGGGCCGGATTTTGATCATACATGTCCTTTGATGGATTATCCACTCGGTGATATGTTTTTTGGGGAGAGAATTCCCTACTATGTTTTTGTGGATCATCATGTTGACATGCCTTATGATTCAGAAGGACTCTTATGGGTAGATGATGTAGTTTTGAAGCTCACATGGACACTCATGGATTGTTCGGTTATGCGTGGGCATGATGTTTTGCATTCGGGGGACCATGATCTTATTCTTCCATATGATGTTGGTATGGTTATCCACATGAGGTATACTTGGGATCCAGGTGGCATTTATGAGATTTTACCATGTCTCATTCCATATGGTCCAAGTACTCTATTGGTTTTCATGATAATGGACATATGGATCACATTACCATTTGATCTGAGAGGATACAGCGTTCTTGGATCACTCTTGCCATGGCGGTGCCTTACTCGGGAGGAGATGCTTATGCCTTGGCTAGCATTTTTGGTAATTTGTCCTTGGATACAAATCATTATAAATGGCCTCTTCATTACCTACCTCTCCTATGATCGTATTGTTGTATTTAGGTTTCGAGGATGAAACCTTTGTGGGAAGGGATGGTTTGTCATGAACCTATAGCATACATGTAAATGGGCCCATGAGTAAAACACTATAAAGAGGGCCTTGGGCTCATGGATAGGACCTTTTGTCATTTTACTAATCTTGGACATTCCATTGTACCTTTGGCTCCTACTATGTGATGAAATACAGGTAGAGGGAGAGGAGACACACACATAGGAGCAAACCCTAGTGTATTAATCAAACCCTAACCATAGAGGGAAGCCATGTCCCATCTCACACAATGCATCAAGCCATAATCCATAAGCTACAACACACTACATGTGTTGTATTCACACATAGCTAACCCTAGCTAATGTCCACATACTATGACCAGCTGGACGCGGTCATTTATGTCTCACACATGTTACTACCTAATATGCGAGCACATAGTGCAATTGGCACAAGTTGACATCGAGCTTGAATCTCAACAGCCTCTCTCAAGCTCATGATGTACTGCCATAGATGAAGATGTATATGAGCTTGGACTATCAAAGCTTTCAACACTCCCCCTCAAGCTCATCCCATGTATTCCCAACATAGTACGGAAGTACTCAACTTCTCCTGCTAAGTGGCTTTGTAAAGATGTCGGCCACTTGCTCTTCAATCTCTTCACATACTGCAAATCCAGTGTACCATCCCCAACACTTTCTCTCTGACAAAATGATAGTGGACCTCTATATGTTTGGTCCGCGCATGAAAAACTAGATTCTTGGCCAACTATATGCTGCTCATGTTGTCACAATGAATGACAACCTTGCCATCAATAGGCTCACCCAAATCAGCCACCAAGAGACTCTTTAACCATAGTACTCCTTCACATGTAGCAATGGCTGCACCCCTGTATTCAGACTCTGTACTAGATAAAGCAACAGTAGGTTGCTTCTTGTTGCTGCTCCAACTCACCACACTGCACTTCCAAATGTAAAGGCATAACCACTCTAGAAGACCTCCTGTCATATGAGCTACCTGCCCAATCTGCGTCTGTGTAGCCGTGTACATCCAAGCCTTTACCATGCTCATAAAGAAGACCATAATGTGCAGTGGTCTTTACATAGCGCATAATACGTCTCACTGCATCCAAATGAGGTTTTCTGGGGCTCTGCATAAATTGGCTTACTAGCCCCACAGCATAACTGAGATCCAGTCATGTGATAGTCATGTAAATAAGACTGCCAACCATCTTTCTATACATAGATGGATCATCCAACTCTTCATCAAAATCAGCCCCGCAGCTTCACATTCTACTCCAAAGGTATACTCATTAGCTTACATCCTGTCATCCCATATTTTGCCAACATATCCAATGCATATTGGCGCTGCACTAACCATGTCCTTGCATGGTCTTTGATCACTTCAATCCCAAGAAAATATCTCAATTCACCCAAGTCTTTCATATCAAACTGCCCACTCAATGCCTTCTTGACATGCATAACATCTGTAGCATGATCTCTTATGACAATCAAGTCATCCACATAGATGACAAGTAAGACAATCCCATGATCTGTTTTCTTCACATAGAGTGAAGAATCTGCTGAAGAAACTTGAAATCCAAGGGAGATAAGATATCGGCTTATCTTATCACTCCAAGCACAAGGTGCTTGCTTCAAACCATATAATGCTTTCCTTAACGTGTATACATGAGTGGGGTATCTCGGATGTACATATCCTTCTGGCTATGCCATATAAACTTCCTCTTGTAAATCACCATTTAGAAATGTATTTTTTACATCCATTTGATGCATTTCCCAACCATTTGTTGCAGCCATAGCAATGACTACTCTCATTGTTCCCATCTTTGCAACTGGACTAAATGTTTCATCATAGTCCAAGCCTTGGGTTTGTGCATAATCCTTAGCTACCAACCGCGTTTTATGGCACTTAATGGAACCATCTGATTTGCATTTCACCTTGTAAACCCATTTGCAACCAATGACATTTTTGCCTTGCGGCGGTAAGGCAACCAAATCCCAAGTTTCATTATGGACCAATGCGTCCATCTCAACATCCATTGCCTTCTCCCATACATGCCTCCCAATAGCTTCAGTATAGTATGTAGGTTCCACATGCTTCACCAAAGAGATCCTAAATGCGTAATTCATAGCAAAGTCACGATATGTTAACCTATCAACTAGATACATGACCCTTTGGGATCTCCGCAATGCATGCGGATCACTCTGAACACCTGTCACTCTAGCATGTGGAGGCACATATCTATCCTGCCGTACACACCTGGTGTGCATAAAACTGGTATGCCAAGTTCCTCATCCAAGCTTTCTGAACTTGACGACTCATAACCTGTAATGCCAATTCCTTCAACCTTCTTTTTCCCTTTATCCATAGCACTACTCCCAGTGTTCACACTCTCATGTCTCAAGCATCCTGACCATGGACGTATAGTGCTACTGTCAGACTCTGCTGGCCCAGACATAGAAATAGAACTTGTTTGTAGCAAGTTCACATGCACATCAGCATCAACGGAATCAATGACACCCTCATCCTTTGTCTTCTACCAACTAGTAAGTTCATCAAACGCCACATCTCGTGAGATAACCACTTGCCTAGTATGTGGATTGTAACATTTATATGCCTTGCGATCCTATGCATACCCAACAAAAATGCACTTTTTTGCCTTAGGATCCAACTTCTTCCTTTTCTGCCAGTCTTACAGCTCCAAACAAGAGGGCAATTCTTTGTTGGAAGAAAATCTTCCGACTCAAGATTATGTGAACGGAAACATACGGGGAATTTTAGTAAGGTTCATCTGTCAAATTAGACAATTTGGACAGAACATCTTAAATTAAAAGAATATAGCAATCGCTTACAAGATGATAAGATACATGGGATTTGCTTTTTGATAAGAGATTAAGAGAAATTAATCATTATTAATAAGAAGAAATAATGGCCAAAAGTCTATAAAAACAAAGATACACAGAGAATTGCAGTTTTAAATCCATATAGATTGTCTAAAAGAGGATTACATAGGTACGTAGAGCTTGAAGAGGGCTTCGCGCTTATATAAAAACTTTCAAAAACGAAAAACCGAACGAAACGTTATGAGCATTTTACTACAAGACTATAAAACTACCAAAATTCACCTAAAAGTTAGCAACTTTGGGAGAAATTATAATCATCAATGAAGTAAAGGATTAAGAAGTTAATTACATGAGTGGAAAGATCATATAAAGAGCTTCCTAGACATATGATCAATTTTAGAAACCAATACCCGAGTGATGAGTAATTACCGATTGAAATTTGGGTATTAGACCACAAAAACTGCACTTCCCTTTCTTTGTATGAAACCTCAATTTTCACATAGCCTCTTGCCATTCATCTCCTTCATGATTTAACCTAGAGAATAAGGGTTAACATTGCTCAGCGGGGACAATCGTAAATATTTACCTATGGTCTCCAAAGTCTTTCCACATGCTCATTACTGCTAAAACCATTGGTACCTCCAAAGGAGGGCGGCAATAAGGCAAGGGCTACCTTGAGAAGTCACAGGTCCACCAAGATAATAACTCCTTATCCCTTTTATCATAAATCATCAAAGAGGTCCAAAATTGGGTTAAGCATGAGGAGCTAATGCTAAATGAGACATTCACATGTAAATACAGTGTTTGAATAAGGATTTGAAGATAAGAGAATGGCAATGACACAAAATGCTCAATTGAGGAGGCTTCATTCCCTCCTTTTGAAAGGGAGAGGAGGGCTCCTTTTATAGGTGGAGAATCACCCTCTCTTCCATTGTTACAAATTACAACATAAAAATCTTCAATCCTTCAGTGGCATAAGGGTAGATGTCACCATCAATTGTCCTCTTAGGCTAAGTCTTCTATTGGGTGGGACATCACGCTCGTATGGCATCCAATGTAGGTCAAACTTTGCAAGTGAGTCCATGGGGCTTCTACCTCTCCACTCATAAGTTTCACTAGCATTGAACGTCAGATTTGCAGAATGGTGTGTTTCCACCCGCCATTTATTGCATAGTCCCCAAGGGATCCCCTATGCAAAAAATAGTTGGATGTTTCGCCACCATCATCGGTGGATGGGACGGTGTGTTGCCACGCGCTATTTTTTGCATAGTGCCCAAGGGGTCCCCTATGCAAAAACTAACGGGCTTAGGTGGGAAATCATACTCGTATGGCCTTCGATGTGGGTAAAACTTTACAATTGGATCCATGGGGTGACTACCTCTCCACTCACAATGTTTCACCAGCATGGGACAATAGATAGGCGGGATGGTGTGTTGCTACTTGCTATTTCTTGCATAGTGCCCAAGGGGTCCCCTCTGATGTGGGTGAAACTTTGGGAGTGGGTCCATGGTAAAACTACCCCTCCACTGCTCAAATTTTATGACCATCGGCGGATGGGTGGGATGGTGTGTTTGATAAGAAAACGTGGTGCTCATGCTAGATCAAGTGTGTGGAGGAGAGGGACTCACAAAATACAAGAAAAATATCTTGCTTATTAAGTTGCTTATACATACAACTAGGCTTTGCTCTCATACAACATGCCTCATGGCCTCACCTTTAAATAGGTGAACAAGTGGACCTCAAGTCCATTCACACTCACACCCTTCTCTCACCCTTCTACTCAACCTTAGTCTCTTAATACCCTCCCTCAATACCAACTATGGAAGGATGGAATAGGAGGTATTGGACCATAGGATGCCTTTATAACATTAGGCGTACAAGGCTTGGAATATAGGTGTGATTACATTGAGAATTAGAACAATTTCTCAGAAGAGGTAGAGGCTGATACAAAGTTGGCCTCTGACTCTTTACTAGGACATTTAGATGTGATATGCCCCGTTTGTTTACATTTGTTACATTTCATTTTGTTGGGGTATTTGACCCAACAATTATTTGCCAAGTGTCCCACCTTTTTACAATGGGCACATCTTACTTTGACTACCTGATGTGACAAAGCTTGTTCCATAGTTGATGAAGTGGTTGCATGTGAAGATTCAGTTGGTCCCTTTGGCCTCTTTTCTTCGTCAAGACATGATTGGATGACTCCTTCGTCGAGGGTGGGATTCGGTATGTTCTTCAGGGTGGTGACTAAAGTGGGGTACACCTTCTTGACCGCTTTGAGTAAAACAGCCATTGCATCATCCTCATCCATTCTTGCATTTACTGATGCAAGTTGAGCCATAAGGCCCTTCAAGTGAAAGATGAAGGCTCCAATGCCCTCTCCCTCTTTGAGTTCCAAGCTAAAGAATTCGATCTTGAGAGAGATCTTGGAATTCTTGCCACGAGCTCCATAGAGCTTATCAAGGTCATCCCACTTCTCCTTTGCAGTCGGAAGCTGGTGCACATGGTGGATGAGTGCCTCATCAAGAAGAAGCATGATGATGGCTTGTGCCCTCTCATCATCTTCAACATCTTCAGCCTTTGCTTGATCAATCACTTTGGTGCCGGAGATGAATGGCCAAAAGCCCTTGGACATCATCTTATAAGGACTTGCCAAGTATGGAAGCCCTCTCCCGAGAACTTCTTCATTTGAGTATCCTTTGACATTGAGTGATTATGAGAAGGGAAAGGGGCTGATTATGAAGAGAAAAAACCAGAATTTTTGATAATTTAGGTTTAATTGGAAAGAGAGAGGCTTATTATAGTGCAACAACCCTAATTGAGTTGAGAATGTTGCATAAGTAGGAGATTAAAATAGTAATTTTATGATATAGCACTTAGGGTTTGTGCTTAATTACTGATTTTTGATGAGGGTTGGCTTCATTAGTGTTAATGAACACTTTGGTTGGTGATTAGGATCACCATTAGTGTGTATAAAACATAATTAGTGTGTATAAAACATAATTAGTGCTAAAAAGCACATTTTTAGTGTCAAATGACACTTATTTTAGTGATTAACTCACCATTAGTATTTAATAACACTATGAGTATTTAAAACCACTTTAAAATAACCTCCCTTTGCTGGATTAATAGCTTAATTAGTGTTTATCAACACAATTAGTGCTTAGAAGCACACTTGAATCACTTTGAAAGCTTAAAACTTGATGTCGGTGTTGAAGCTTGACGGGCATGAGGTTTATGGCTACCTCATGTGGATGAGAACTCTTCAAAAACAAGAGAGGAACTCAGAAACTAAGCATTCACACCACCATTTGAGTGATTAAAGCAAGGGAGTGAAGATTGAGCAAGAAAAAACCAAAAAACTTCAAGCTTTAATGGAAAGCTTGAATGATGAAAAAAGACGCCTGGTTTTTCGTTGATTGCCGATGCTACGGAGTTTTGTTGAAGCTCAAAGCTGAGCTGTAGGTAGTAGGAGCCTTGGGCTTCAAAAGCCCTAAGGCACTTCAGCCAGCAAACGCCTATACTTGGCGTATTGATGTACGGCCAAGTCTGCAGCAGAAACCGATAGGCGATTCAGTGCGTGGGTAATGCCGTCGCAGCGCTAGGAGATATCACAAAATTGATGGTACGTTCTAGTTCGCCGGGACCTGCTCTTCATCTTCCACGAAGGATTCGTGGAGAAATGCGCCCTCTACACGCTTGTGGAAGGCCACCAAGGGCTATAGGTTGAGCTCCACACAAAGGAGATGAGCAAAAAGTGGATAATTTTGACCTATTCTCTACACCACAAAGTTTAAACTCACCTAGGCTCTGATACCATGATAAGAAAACGTGGTGCTCATGCTAGATCAAGTGTGTGGAGGAGAGGGACTCACAAAATACAAGAAAAATATCTTGCTTATTAAGTTGCTTATACATACAACTAGGCTTTGCTCTCATACAAAATGCCTCATGGCCTCAACTTTAAATAGGTGAACAAGTGGACCGCAAGTCCATTCACACACACCCTTCTCTCACCCTTCTACTCAACCTTAGTCTCTTAATAGTGTTGCCACCCGCTACTTTTTGCATAGCGCCTAAGGGGTCCTCCTATGAAAAAAATAGCGGGTTTGGGTGGGACATCACGCTCGTATGACATCCGATGTAGGTAAAACTTTGCAAGTGGGTCCATGGAGCTACTACCCTCAACTCACAGAGTTTCACTAGCATTGGAGGTCGGATTTGCGGGATGGTGTGTTGGCATCTGCCATTTATTGCAATTTGCATAGTCTCCAAGGGGTGCCCTATGCAAAAAATAGCCGGTTTGGATGGGATATCACGCTCGTATGGTGTTTGATGATGCAGTTGAAACTTTGCGAGTGGGTTCATGGGGTGACTACCTATCTACTCATCACAATGTTTCACCACCATCACACCGGATGGGTAGGACAATGTGTTGCCACCGGCTATTTTTTGCATATTGCTCGTAAGGTCCCCTATGCAAAAAAATAGCAGGTTTGGGTTAGACATCACGCTCGCATGGCCTCCGATGTAGATGAAACTTTGCGAGTGGGTCCATGGGGTGGTTACCTATTCATTCACATCTTTTAAATATTACCTAACACTAGTGAGTGGGATGGTGTGTTCCCACCTGCTATTTTTTGCACTAGTGCTGCCCAAGGGGTCCCCTATGCAAAAAATAGTGGATTTTGTTGGGGTATCACTCTCGTATGGCTTCTTATATAGGTTAAACTGTGTGAGTTGGTCTACAGGGTTGCTAACTATCCACTCACAAAGTTTCAACCCCATCAGATGCTAGATGGGTGTACTTTGTGTTGCCGCTATTTTTTGCATAGTGTCCAATGCAAAAAATACCAGGTTTTAGAGGGACATCACACTCGTATGGCATCCGATGCTGTGGGTGAAACCTTGCGAGTGGTTCCATGCGGTGGCTACCAATCAATTCTATCCATATTTCCCAATAAAATTAATAATGCTCAAAATTTCACTTTTGATAAATACTCATAATTTGAATTATGCTAAAAATTTCTCTTTTTTCATTTAATTTCTTAGATCTCAAATATCATGGGAATTCCTCTTTTTGCATTTATTTGATTGAATTCCAAATGTCATGGGAATTCCTCTTTTATCATTTAAATTTTCTCATACATAAAATAAAAATATTCATTATTTTAATATACTAAAATTTCTCTTTTTCCATTTAATTACATGGATCTCCATTATCTTGGGAATTCCTCTTTTTGCATAAAATAAAACTACCAAAAATTTCTCTTTTTTTTAATTAATTATTTATGCATAAACACTAAAAATTAGTTTTCTAGTGTGATGAAAATCATTCTTTTAGCATGGGATGACCAATCTTAGAATATGGTAGGAGTCCTCTTTTCACATTATGCATAAAAATGAGTTATGTATTAATTTCTAAAAAATTTACCATACCTTCGTTGCTGCTATTACTAATAATTTTTAATATTTCTAGAAAGAATAAGACTTTGTAATACAATTAGGATAGAATAACTATCCTTAGACTTAAATCTAATTTATGGAATTAAATCATAAGTTTATCATAATTTTATTAGCATAAAAACATAAAAAGCCATTTTCTTAACCTCTAGCTTAACAAGCTTAGAGATTGATTTTGAATTGAGAATTTATCAATGAGAAGCATTCATTTGCTTAAGAATTAGTCATAGGAATGACTATTCTTTTGGGAGAGAGAGAGATACATAAAAAGCATTCTAATTAAGCATAAAGATTAAATTTTTTATGATTAATCATTAAAACTCTTATAGAAAGCTTGATTTGCATTAAAAACAACTAAGTAGAAACTTCTCAAGCTTGAGAGGGGTTGAGAAATGAAATCATTGAGAATATAATTAGAAAAACCATGAATTTCTTCTTACCCTTAGGTTTGGCTTGCTTCTTTATATTAGAAGGAAGCCCCCAACAAATCAATTGGTTTAGTATGTTGAGAAGAAAGCTTCAAGGATTGTTGAAGAGAGAGAGAAACTCCAATCTCTCCAAAAGTAGAGGATTTTTAAGGGATAATAGAAAATATCATTATTTTAATATAATACTGGCATGGTATAGTTCACATATGAGAATACAAAAGAATGAGGGTCTATTTATAGGTGGAGGGAGGCCACTAACTGAGTCCAACTAAGTTCTAGAATTTTCTAGCTTCAGTTTGGCTGAAGCTAGAATTTGGACAAGATTTGGCTGAATTTGGACAAGATTTGGACCAATTTAGCTCCCATTTTGATCCAGTTTGATCCAAGAGAGAGGAGAGATAAAAATTTGGACAAGATTTGGACCAATTTAGCTCCCGTTTTGATCCAGTTTGATCCAAGAGAGAGGAGAGATAAAAATATCACAATTTTTTTAATCCAATTTGGACCAATTTAGCTCCCAGTTTGATCAAGGAGAGAGGAGAGATAAAAATATCATAATTTTTTTTGAATTAAAAACTCATCCACGTGTGAATTAGGTGCCTACCTCAAGAGTCTCCCCCTCCTTATTACCAAGGTGTCAAAAATTCATCATTTCTCCAAAATATCTCATTTTTTTAGTAATATCTCTTAATTTTGAACTAATAAACCTTGTACTCAGTCAACTCTTCATCTTATGTGAGCATTTACTCATTTTTGGTTATTTTCTTTTATTCTTTGGATTTATCTCATCCCAACCTTTGGATTAATCCTATTGGTCCATAGGAACCTTAATTGGACCATAATCCAGACATTTCAAAAAATCTAGACCCTTAGGCTAAGGTTCCTTATATCATTTTTTAATTGATTCCTAATGCACATTGGAAAGTTCATTTTGAACTTCTATTTCAGGGGAAATCATTTTAGACACTAGGAGGATTTTTATATCCAAAGATATCTCAATTTTGGATTATCTCTCTCTAGACATTTTCTCTCTCTAGGTCAAAACAAGGTAAAACAAGATCTTTCTTCTATTTCAGAGAGGGGAATAATTACAAGAACAAAAGGGGAGGTTCTTACACCTTTACACCTCAAAAGAAGCTGGAGGGAGGAAACTTACAATCTTCCTTTTGAAATTATTTTTCAACCCAAGCACCGTGTTCATCCTTGGTATTGTGCATGAGCAGAGCCCCAAACTCATTCCTTGCCCTTCTCCTCCACAAAGATGCACTACCCTTCATAGTGTGTTCTGCTAGAAAGGTTTTAAGGGGGGGAGATAAAGAAGAAAGGTTGCACAGTATAGGTTGTTGGGGAGAGGGAGGTAGATGTGGGTGTAAGGAGATTCAAATGTATGCACGCGCGTGTGATAGAGATAGAGAACACTGCAAATATGAGCACAGTAGAGAGAAGGAAGGGATAGAGAGAGAGAGAGAGAGAGAGAGAGAGAGAGAGAGAGAGAGAGAGAGAGAGAGAGAGGGTTGCACAGTAGAGAGAGAATGAGCTATGGAGATTTGAGGTTTGGGATGAAGAGGGTGATATTGGAGAGAAGAATAATGTGTAGGGAGAGAAATCTGAGGTGAAAAAATAAGTTTTTTGATATAATATGGTTTGGGTTGGGTTTTGAGAGGGAAAAATGTACTTTTGATTTTTTTTGAAAAATCTAAATTTTTAGGGTTTTTTGACCCACGAGAATGATGGGGCTGAAATTGGTGGAGCCCTCTACTTTTTAGAAGCTACCCCCTTGCTTTATGGCACCCTCCTACTTTTTGCACTCCACCTCCCTAATTTATGAAGGCCACTCTCGCTGCCTTTTGAACCCCACAAATGTAGTAATGAGGGAGACAAGTCTAGTTGCCCCCTACTTTTGGAGGAGACCAAATGTGCACACTCCTCTCTTCCTATTGGTCCATTGCTAATGAAGGTCATTAGCAAAGGGCCCAAAATATGTCCAAAGGTTTCCTAATGTGATAATCATTTTTGGATTATTCTTCTTAATCTAATTTTTAGAATGTATTTTCTTAATCATAATTAGTGATAATCATTTTTGGATTACTATGAATTCAATTTTCCAGAGTGCATTTTCTTGATCATGATTAGTGTTAATCCTTATCGGATTAAGAATTTTCCACAATTTTCAAAATGCATTTTCTTGCATTTCTTGATGTTCTTGAAAATCTTCTTGATTTTCTTGAATTTTAGAGAATTTTGCATGAATCAAAGTCTATTTTCATTAAATCTTCACAGAAACCCTAGTTTCCTCCTATCAATTGCAAGATCCTTTGAGTTTTGGAGAGATTCTTAATTACTGTGCAAAATAATAATAATCAAGATTGCTTTGTAGAGTTTCCAAATTACTGTGAGTTCAGATTGATGTGCAAAGTTTTCAGATTACTATGTAGAATATTCAGATTACTATGCAGATTACTGTTGCAAATTTGCAGAGTGATGTGTTGAGTGTAGATTCATTGTAGTTTTGAACAGATTTTAGTGTAGTTCAAGATTAATGAAGTTTTCAACAAATCTTGGATTAAGTGCACAAACTTTAACTTCATTTTATGTTTCTTGAATATTGTGCAACTATCGCTTGCCCAACAAGCAACAAATTGAAAGACAAAGATACTTGGGAAAGATTAAGTGAATCTTTACTTCTAACAAAGATTGCATAACAATTGCAAAGAAATTGTGAAAGCTTAAGAGCAGTGAATTACAAAGAACAGCAATGAAATGATGCAGTTCTAGAGCAAGAAAGTGTGCAAAAATTGTTAAATCTTTTGAGATTTATGAAAAAGTAAGGTATTATCATAGTTTAGTGTTAATCTTTCAAAGATTAACAAAAAACACACTTCTACAACAAAGATTATGAGGTGGATTCTGGATGCAACTGTTTGATGTTTAGTGTTAATCTTTCAAAGATTAACGAAAAACACACTTCTACAACAAAGATTATGAGGTGGATTCTGGATGCAACTGTTTGATGTTTGGTTGTTGCACTACAAGCCATTGGGGGGCCTAGCGAGGGCGTTTAAATTATCTAGCGTCGCTTATACGATGACGAACACGTCACTTAAGCGGTGTATTGTTGCTTAAGTGACGCCTAATTTTTTAAAAAAAAAATCCATCGCTAATACGACGTTTTTTGGAGCTGTCGTTTAAGCAAATATCTAGAGCGACGCTCTTAGCGAGGTTTGTGTTTTGTCTTGAACTAACAAGGCACCTACTGGGGACTTGACAAGATTACAATTTGTGTTTTGTTTGGACATCATTTGTTGCCATATATATAGGCAGTGATGTGTGTGAACACACTTAGGACCGTCGGGGCACTTTTTTCCTCTTTAGGAGGTTTTTTCCCCCGGCTTGTATATACGCCCATCATTCTAGGGCTAACTTATCTTTTGTACATTGACACAATCTAGTACATTGTGTGTTGTGTGCATTCTTGCTTCTTCTTCTCTAAACTTTGTGTGCTTTCATGCAACCCTAATTCCAACAAAATCCTAAAAATGCCTAGAGGCTAAAGAGTGTACCACTAGCGTGACACCATCCGGAGATGACACCTATCCAACATTTATCAGTCCTGGTAAAATCCTAATTTCCACCCTAAAGGAATATCGAATTTCAAAGGTTAAGGGCTTGTTGGGTAGGTCTAAGGAAGTACTAAGAGCTTGTGTAATCACTTTTAATTCAGTCCTAAAAGATTTTGACTGAATTAGAGTTTTGATAATTTTGTAGAATCTTGTCCAAGTGCCCTTCTTAGTGACCAATGGCTTCCCACTTGCCCCAATTCACTTGTTCAAGCATCCAATACTCCATTGGCATCCAAAAGCTCAAGAATGTGCTCACCAATGCCCATAACTCCAATCATGCATAGGATTTTGGAAAAATTTTGGCATGATCTTCTTTGTATTAGGAGCCAAATCTCAATCTTCTAAGCATGAAATTTTCAGCATCAATACTCATTGATTGACATCTTGCATAAACTACATAACACCTTGACCCAATGTTTGCCTCATCTAATAGGCATCAAATCCATGCATAACCCAAGTGGATCACTGTAATACATGTACCAATGTCTTCGATGAAGTGCGTCCAAGCTTGCTAATCTCCTAGCCAAGCTCTTCCTACCCTCATACCTAGTCCGATTCTAGGCACAAGTTAGGGCCATGTCTTTACCTTCAAGTACCTAATCCTCCACTGTACCTCTTTCTCACGATACTTACGGCACGGTAGATTCAAGCCATGCTCTCCTTGGACCTCTCCTCCAATGCCCGAGGTACCCTCACAACATACTAGATGCTAGGAATGGAAAGTTATGAGAACAATTGTGATGCGGTAGTGTGCTTTGCTTGAATGTAAAAGCAAGGAAGATTACTTACAACCACACATGGCATGACTCATGCCCTTTTACAACTCATTCATTACAACCAAAGAGCATGGACTCGTGATTTTTTCAATCAAATCCCAAGAATCTTCCATCCATCCAACAAAACCACTCAACTCCAATCACCACAACAATAGCATGTGAGGGTAAGCAAGATCAATAGGTCAATCCACAATCTCATATGCATGCCCACACTCCATGTGACTCCTCATAGCATTGAGATGGCTATAAGTGGCTCAATGGCATCCAATACTCTTTGCAATACTCAAAGATATGAGAATATGTATCATATCAATGCAAGACAAGAGCTCATTCATGAGTTTCATAACCCTTCCAATGCATAGAATCATATCCATCATGACCGTCAAAAGCATGTGAGTTTGCATAGAATCACATCCATCATAACCATCAAGAGCATGTGAGTCAATCTCTACACCATCACATATGCATGTCCCATAGCATGGATAAGACCAACATAGCTCCAATGAACTCAATTAGGCTATAGGTTATGCCAATAGAAGCATAGACATCACCAATGGGATGTAATGTGTCTAAATGCTTCAATAGTTCATTAAGATGGCATCATTACAACCATGGCATTGCAATGAATAATGGATAAGCTCCCTAGTTGCTCCTCAATGGCAAGAAGCTCACCATCATGTGCATGATTAGGTTTTAAATGGATGACAATCCTTGATTCTTCAATGAAATTGATTGGAAACTTGGAAGGCCTCTTACCACTTGATGCACATAAAGCTAGTTGATGAAGCATTCCCTTGACATGAAGCTTGATGTAGATAGAATCCAAGCCATCCAAAATCCAAGACATGAACCTTGATGTAGATAGAATCCAAGCCATCCAAAATCTCCAATTAGAAGCCCTCATCATCCGATTTTCTCCAATTAGCCCTTCTCCATAAGTGGAAGAAACCCACTCTCTTCTCTTCTTCAAGAAATTGAGGTTGTGGCTCTCCAATGGCATGAGAAATTAGACCAATTGAAGCCCACATAAAACCCTAATTTCTGAAAACTTTCCCAAATTAGCTTTCAAGAAGCCCAAACCCTGATTTCTCCCAAAATGGATGAGGATTAAGCATAATTTCCAAAAAATGATGGTAGAAACTCTAATTACAGATATTTTTTCCCTCTTCTCATCTTCACATGGTAAGAATTCCCAAAATAGGATGAAAAACAAACCTCTCTCTTCTCCTCTTTAATATGTGATGAAGGGGCTCTCAATCTTGATGGAGTCCAAATCCAAGAAATCGCCCTTGCTGCAGCTGAGGCTGAACTGAAGGCCCCTTAAGACCACTAAGGCCGGCAAGAAGCCCGCCGGGAAGAAACGTAAGGTCGAGAAGGAACCCTGCCGAGAAGAAACCTGCTGAGACGACCAAGGAGGGCGGCGAGAAGAGCAGTCTTTTATGAGAAGACGGGCTTTATCGCTCTGGTCAGGAACCTGCTTGGGAATGGTTTTCAGTTCTTCTGGGAAGCCTGATCTGCACCATAGTTACGGCTATATTCCATCGCTCGAAATGGAAAGACCAAAAAAATGGTATCTCAAAGGCTCATCAGATGATGCGGACAAAGTTGCTCTGTGCTTGGCAGCAGCTTGCAGCCTCCAAGACGTGCTTCCAGATGCTCAAGCAAGATCTCCTCAAAGGCATGGCTGAGGCAAACGACATTTTCAACTCGATCTCGATACCTTTGGTACGCTTGGTAGGATTGATGATGGAAAGATTGTCTGCAGAAGGACGGCAAACTACCGTTTCCGTTTCACCACTAAGTTCAGAAATTCTTCAGGCCCGTTCTCGCTCGGCTTTACGCTCAGACAACATAATCAAAAGGGGTGAAGTCTGGCAGCCTGCCATTTCAATGCCGACAAGGCAATGGCCTAATGCCTGTAAGGAAGAAAACACTAAGTCGGAGGTCGCTCGGCACGTTGTAGAGTTTTCTCTTTTGCAAAAGAGGATGCCGAACAACCGCCAGATTCCCATATACTTTGCAAAGCAGTTATATGCGGAGTTTGTCTTAGGGGAGGGGGTGGATTACACCAGCCATCGTCCGGGTGGTGGTGCTGGCCGAGGCCATCTCCAGGACCAGGGTAGGCAGCCTCCACCAGCCCTTCGTGTAGCACCTACCACAGATCCTTCATTTGTGCCATTGTCGACAGTAGAGGCTCTTGGCACCCAGGTCGGCATTGACGTACGGAGTACCACGGAGAGCATCCAACATGTGGTGCGCCTGTTCTCACGATCTATACCGACAGATGTCGAGGTATTTACATATATATTATGTCTTTAGTTTTTTTGGTCATTTATCTACATGTTTATATATACTTTTCTATATTTTTACATGAGCAGCATGGTTGATTGTGTCACGTAGGTTCCCACACCTACCACTGAGAGGCTCACTCAGGAGTTGGTAGAGGCGAGAGCGGAGATTGACCGCCTCAGAGGTGCATTACAGATGGCAGAGGCAGCTACTGCAGAGGCACAGCATCTGAGAGAGTCCGACATCCAGCAGGTAGGTTTCTCTTGCACATAAAAGAGTTATAATTAAGGTCCTAAGTTATAAATATCTTTAAGTAATACCTAATGAGAGACTAATCAATTATTTTAATGCTTTACTTTTTTGCGTAGGCTCGGACCGAGGTAGAGAGCTCCAGAGCTGAGGCACAGCATCATCAGATTATGGAGCAGATTGCCCAGCACAGGGCAGAGCAGCTGATGCTGCATGTTCGAGAGTTTCGTAGATCCTCGGACGTGACAGTGCCTTACCTACCTTTATACCCACGGCCTGTCACACAGAGGTTTTTCGACGACCTCTCCCGCAGGATGCACCACCCTTCCTACGTGATGCGTGCTGCTCTTTATGTATCGAGGACATTGATAGTACAGGTGGATATGCCCTGGGATGTGGACATATTTTTCACTTGTCTTGCATCACCCAGGAGCTAGTCCGGTTCTCAGCATGCCCCTCCTGCTGTGCACGCGTCGACCTAGCGACGTACAGGGTATTGGGCATCGATGATCTTCACCCAGGCCTCGTTCGAGTAGATGCCAGGACTGGTTGGCTTGTCGACTTTACATCAGCTATGGACTTGGGACTCGACGCCTTCGACGATAGAGCCCAGGAGCCTGAGGTGCCTCCTGAGATAGAGTGGAGCTCACATGAGTTCGATGCTTACCAGAGAGTCCTACATGAGAGCCAGGTCACAGCATATGAGCGCGTGGGTGGTGCTGGCCCTAGTGGCATGATGGTGCTAGCAGCAGTGCTGCTTCTCATGAGCAGCGTGTCCTTACAGCAGAGGAGCTTACACGAGCAGAGTGGCAGATACGTACCATTGCAGATTATAGATTTTGGGTTTACAGACAGAGGCATCTTGCATTAGCACGACGTAGAGAGAGAGAGAGGGCCATAGCAGCTTTTGGGACTCGTGAGCTCCCGAGTACACCGGCACCAGATCACGATCCTGCCTTTGAGGCAGACCTCCCCGGCAGACATTCGACGACCCCCGCAGCCGGCACAGCCTCCTCGACGTGCACAGCAGCCTCGACGCGCACGTCGACCGGCAGTTAGAGATGACGATTTTGATTGGGTTGCTGTTGATAGTGACTAAACTCAGACTAGCTGGGTTAGCTCACTTACATTGTACTTAGATTTTTGGGCAGTGACTAACCTCAGACTAGCTGGGGTAGCTCATTTTCATTCTGATGTACTTATTTGATGTTTATATCATTATGAGTTTTCTCATAATTGAGTATCATTACATTTTAGTTGATGTTCTTGATTTTATTATATTTTTTAACACTTTGGCTATCATATTGTTTGTTGAAAATCTCCATGCCATCGTACCCAAACATGCTCTGATGGGGACCAAACTTTGCAAGCATGGGGGGGGCACCCACCCCCACATGCCATCGTACCCAAACATGCTCTGATGGGGACCAAACTTTGCAAGCATGGGGGGGGGGCACCCACCCCCACATGCTTGCAAAGTTTGGTCACAATCAGAGCATGTTTGGATTAGTAATTAGCGCCCAGTGCGGGTTTTTCAAGTCTCTTGGTGCTTAAGAGGCCATGGAAAATCCGGGCCTTCCCCATACCATCGTACCCAAACATGCTCCGAACTTTGCAAGCATGTGGGGGTGGGTCCCCCCCACATGCTTGCAAAGCATGTGGGTCCCCCCCACATGCTTGCAAAGTTTGGTCCCCATCAGAGCATGTTTGGATTGGTAATTAGCGCCCACTCCGGATTTTTCAAGTCTCTTGGTGCTTAAGAGGCCATGGAGAATCCGGGCCTTCCCCATACCATCGTACCCAAACATGCTCCGATGGGGACCAAACTTTGAAAGCATGTGGGGGTGGGTCCTCCCCACATTCTTGCAAAGTTTGGTCACAATCAGAGCATGTTTGGATTGGTAATTAGCGCCCAGTGCGGGTTTTTCAAGTCTCTTGGTGCTTAAGAGGCCATGGAAAATCCGGGCCTTCCCCATACCATCGTACCCAAACATGCTCCGATAGGGACCAAACTTTGCAAGCATGGGGGGGGCCACCCACCCCCACATGCTTGCAAAGTTTGGTCACAATCAGAGCATGTTTGGATTGGTAATTAGCGCCCAGTCCGGATTTTTCAAGTCTCTTGGTGCTTAAGAGGCCATGGAAAATCCGGGCCTTCCCCATACCATCGTACCCAAACATGCTCCGATGGGGACCAAACTTTGCAAGCATGTGGGGGTGGGTCCCCCCCACATGCTTGCAAAGTTTGGTCACAATCAGAGCATGTTTGGATTGGTAATTAGCGCCCAGTGCGGGTTTTTCAAGTCTCTTGGTGCTTAAGACGCCATGGAAAATCTGGGCCTTCCCCATACCATCGTACCCAAACATGCTCCGATAGGGACCAAACTTTGCAAGCATGGGGGGGCCACCCACCCCCACATGCTTGCAAAGTTTTGTCACAATCAGAGCATGTTTGGATTGGTAATTAGCGCCCAGTGCGGGTTTTTGAAGTCTCTTGGTGCTTAAGAGGCCATGGAAAATCCGGGCCTTCCTCATACCATCGTATCCAAACATGCTTCGATGGGGACCAAACTTTGCAAGCATGTGGGGGTGGGTCCCCCCCACATGCTTGCAAAGTTTGGTCACAATCAGAGCATGTTTGGATTGGTAACTAGCGCCTAGTCTGGATTTTTCAAGTCTCTTGGTGCTTAAGAGGCCATGGAAAATCCGGGCCTTCCCCATACCATCGTACCCAAACATGCTCCGATGGGGACCAAACTTTGCAAGCATATGGGGGTGGGTCCCCCCCACATGCTTGCAAAGTTTGGTCACAATCAGAGCATGTTTGGATTGGTAATTAGTGCCCAGTCCGGATTTTTCAAGTCTCTTGGTGCTTAAGAGGCCATGGAAAATCCGGGCCTTCCCCATACCATCGTACCCAAACATGCTCCGATAGGGACCAAACTTTGCAAGCATGGGGGGGCACCCACCCCTACATGCTTGTAAAGTTTGGTCACAATCAGAGCATGTTTGGATTGGTAATTAGTGCCCAGTGCGGGTTTTTGAAGTCTCTTGGTGCTCAAGAGGCCATGGAAAATCCGGGCCTTCCCCATACCATGGCACCTAAACATGCTCCGATGGGGACCAAACTTTGCAAGCATGTGGGGAGGGGTCCGGACTGGGCGCTAATTACCAATCAAAACATGCTCTGATTGTGACCAAACTTTGCAAGCATGTGGGGAGGGCCCACCCCCACATGCTTGCAAAGTTTGGTCACAATCAGAGCATGTTTTGATTGGTAATTAGCGCCCAGTCCGGATTTTTGAAGTCTCTTGGTGCTTAAGAGGCCATGGAAAATCTGGGCCTTCCCCATACCATCGTACCCAAACATGCTCCGATGGGGACCAAACTTTGCAAGCATGTGGAGGTGGGTCCCCCCCACATGCTTGCAAAGTTTGGTCATAATCAGAGCATGTTTGGATTGGTAATTAGCGCCTAGTCCGGATTTTTCAAGTCTCTTGGTGCCATGGAAAATCCGGGCCTTCCCCATACCATCGTACCCAAACATGCTCCGATGGGGACCAAACTTTGCAAGCATGTGGGGGTGGGTCCCCCCCACATTCTTACAAAGTTTTGTTCCCATCAGAGCATGTTTGGATTGGTAATTAGCGCCCAGTCCGGATTTTTCAAGTCTCTTGGTGCTTAAGAGGCCATGGAAAATCCGGGCCTTCCCCATACCATCGTACCCAAACATGCTCCGATGGGGACCAAACTTTGCAAGCATGTGGGGGTGGGTCCCCCCCACATTCTTGCAAAGTTTGGTCACAATCAGAGCATGTTTGGATTGGTAGGTAGCGCCCACTGTGTGCAGGTTTTTCAAGTCTCTTGGTGCTTAAGAGGCCATGGAAAATCCGGGCCTTCCCTATACCATCGTACCCAAACATGCTCCGATGGGGACCAAACTTTGCAAGAATGTGGGGGGCACCCACCCCCACATGCTTGCAAAGTTTGGTCACAATCAGAGCATGTTTGGATTGGTAATTAGCGCCCAGTGTGGGTTTTTGAAGTCTCTTGGTGCTTAAGAGGCCATGGAAAATCCGGGCCTTCCCCATACCATCGTACCCAAACATACTCCGATGGGGACCAAACTTTGCAAGCACGTGGGGGTGGGTGCCCCCCACATGCTTGCAAAGTTTGGTCCCCATCAGAGCATGTTTGGGTATGATAGTATGGGGAAGGCCCGGATTTTCCATGGTCGGGTACGATGGTATGGGGAAGGTCTGGATTTTCCATGGCCTCTTAAGCACCAAGAGACTTGAAAAATCTGGACTGGGCACTAATTACCAATCCAAACATGCTCTGATTGTGACCAAACTTTGCAAGCATGTGGGGGTGGGTCCCCTCCCCATGCTTGCAAAGTTTGGTCCCCATCAGAGCATGTTTGGGTACGATGGTATGGGGATTTTCAACAAACAATATGATAGCCAAAGTGTTAAAAAATATAATAAAATTAAGAACATCAACTAAAATGTAATGATACTCAATAATGAGAAAACTCATAATGATATAAACATCAAATAAGTACATCAGAATGAAAATGAGCTACCCCAGCTAGTCTGAGGTTAGTCACTGCCCAAAAATCTAAGTACAATGTAAGTGAGCTAACCCAGCTAGTCTGAGTTTAGTCACTATCAAGATAGAGATCTAGTCAGCAGCACCCTCTCTAGCTCTCAACTGCTCTAGAATGCTCTCATGGTCATCCACTCGAAGCCGAAAATGAGGGTGAGAACTGTTTTTTCGGCTCTGTACTCGAACAAGAGTGAGCCTGGTAGCAACCACTAGATGAGAGAACTGAAATGCCTCTAACTCCCACTTCCACTGCTGGAACTCAAGACTCCCCCGATGAAGTCGAATTTGCTGGTAGAACCGGCCTGCCACAATCATGCTATGGGCGTCATAAGAAAACCCATGATCATCCACTGTATCCTGGTCAAGCATGCACTTTGGCCTAGTGCAACTCATCAGATAGTAGTCTACCCCCTCGCTATTTCCCTCACTGGCAATAACAGCAAATACATCACCCTCCTGTAGCAAATCTGTCAGGTCATCATAACTGACCATGAACGCAGGACCTGTGTGCTCATCAGACACCACTGGATGTGAAGGATGCTCGGGGGAGAGGAATGTCTGTATCCATGCATCTGCCCATCCTCTCGAGGCACAATGTGACCAATCGCCATCCATACATGCTCCACAGAAGCATGCAAACCGTCGTGTGTAAATCGTGGGGGCCGCCATGCACGTGCTCCTGATGGAATGTAAGCCCAAGGTGCCAGGTACTGTCACAATCATGGGAGGCTCTACGGTCAATCATGCCACCATCCACATGCCAAAAAAATCTCCTGACAATCCGAGCATCACGTTTGGGGTACGATGATGCTGCACTCCCACACAAATGTTGGGAGCACCACTCGACTACGTGGCCCACATCTCTGAACCGCTGAGCATCCTGTCGCAGCTGATGACGCCTCAAGGCACGTTTCACACACGCGCCCGCACCATCATGCTCTCCCTTCCCGTGACCAGTCTCAAAGAATGACCAAATCACTGGGATACTAGACTGCACATGCCACCTATAAATCCATAAAAGATAGTCTTAGTTATTGTTCTCTTTAAGATGTTCTAGTGAATTTAGTTTAATTGTAAATGTAAGAAAGCCATAAGTACTACCTGTAGAGCCAATAGAATTGACGTGATGACTTGAACTGTGCGCCACAACCATCCGACCAAACCCATCGCTGGACATGTCTGATCCCACAATCTCCTAAAAAATCGTCATGGAGACGAAAACAGTGTTGCACAAAATGTGCATCATGTGAACGATCATCACTGATATAGAAATGATACTCTCGAATAATGACACGGGTCTCGGGGGTACTCGCTATCCCATCTACATGAGCCTTTGCATGTCGATAGCTAATGTGGACCAAAATAGCAACCTGGTGAGGTAAGCAATACATACGTTTAGGACACAAAAAATCAATTAAGTAATGTAGCTCAAACATAAAACAAATATTACAAAATATAACCATTACCTGCTCTGAGAAGTAATACTCAGATTGTATCTCCTGAAAAGGTGTGAAAGTGTAGTTCTCTGCAAAATCAATCACAGAGACGACCACACCAATAGGAAACTCTGCTAGGCATGCTCGGAACTGACGATCCTGCCACTTGGCACAATGACTGTGCCGTATGTAGGGGTAGATCTGCTCCCTAAATGTGGCTGTGAAGTGACAACGTGGTGTATGTTTGTCCACGAGCTGCAACTTCCTGGACTGTCCACCACTCTGGAGCTGGTGTGTCACATACTCATAACGTTGCCATGCCACTATCTCTTGGTCACTTGCATCAAGATCTACCATCTGTAGATGTGCAAGTGAACCACATGATGTGCAATTGCTCTCCACACAAAGCATCCTATGGAACTGGGCATCCTCCGTGAGTGCACACAAAAGAGAGTGGATGAAATCACGTGGACTACGAGGCAACTCTCTATGCCCACTAAGAGAACGGAACACATCATAAAAAAGATTGAACTCAACATGGTAGCGACAACAACATGTGTCACGCTGACGTGAGTACCTCACAAACCAAGGCTTACACCCCTCAAATGACCTTTGCCCAATTTTAAGCTCTGGATACAAAGCCACAAACTGAGAATACAACTCAGTTTGGGTCATTTCAAGAAAGCAAGCACCGTGCTCAATGAACACTCCTCTTGTCACTCTCTTACGCAAAGCTTTCTTGAAAACTGGCGATGCACGACAATTCTCCTCCCAAAAACTTTCTATCAAGGTTCTAGTGGTTTCATCTAGTAGGCGATCATGCCTAGCTACACGACCACTACTCGCCCACATAGCACCAACCTCATTGGCATCTAAACTTTGTCGCCTAATAGACCCAACTCTAAGTGCGTGTGGTGCTATGGAAAGGATGCGAGATGTGGCACTAACCTTACCCTTCATTTGGGAGCTACTTATGGCTGCCACAATAGCCCGTTGAGCAGCCAAAGCGTCCACAGAGTTCCTCTTCTTGTTAACTATATAGGAATGACGAACACTTTGTAGCACCGCCATGCCAGCTCTCCTCTCTCTTCGACCTCCAATGTCGGAAAGCGCCCTGCAGTTCGCCATGTTGGGCAGATGAATCAAAGCATCAAGCACACATGCCTGTGATGAAGACGTGAGGTCTTTGAAATAGGAATGGAAGATTGCCTGGGCACGACGATGTGCCCCTGACTTTGATAGTTCTTTCCTATCCACACGAAGGGCGCCCAAAGGAGGGGGGGTGGGTTCTTGTAGAAGAGAGGACTCAAGAAGGGCGGGTTCATGTGGATTATCTAAACTAAGGGGTAGTGGGGGGGAAAGGGCAAAGGGAGAGGAAGTGGAAGAGGAGGAGCAAGGCTTGGATCATCGCCAAACGGAAGGTGTTGCTCGTTGACGTGCTCTCCACTCTCTCTTTCTCTCCCGAGCTACCCTTCTCCTCTCCTCCTCTTAAACTTGGTGGATGGGGGGGAGTCTAGTCCTATCACGTTTCCGACTCCTACGACTTTGAGAACCCATTCTCAAGGAAGCTAAGAGAGAAAATATTATAAAGGCTCAATGATGGGATAGTACTAGAGATAAGTGTGGGATAGTACTAGAGATGTGTGATTATATAGGAAAAATAGGTTAATATCCACTTCAAATCGCATTGGATTTCCTATCTAAGATTGATTGGATAACTAAGATAAACATAAAGATAATTAAAGATAAACTATTATCCACTTAAAAATTAATATTATTTATAATATTTATTAACAAGTCTAAATATTTATCATTACTAGATATATAAATATATCTTTAAAGATATCTTTTATTTTATAATTATATAACTCCTTTTTTTAAATAAAGTATTTTTTTCAAATTTTATTCAAAGGTTTATTCTACATAAATTTTTTTTAAGAAATATAAAATTAAAAAAATTTATTTTTTTAAATTAATAATATGATCTTTAATAATATTTTTATTGATCTAATCCCAAAATATAATCCTTTAAAATTAGTGATTTTAAATTCTTTTATTTAATAAGTTACATATATTTTATTATTTAAATTTCTAAATTCTATTTCTCTAAATTACTAAATTAACTTTTCCAAAAATATATTTTTGAAAAAAGAGGAGAGGTGGGAAGGAGATGCCACGTGTCACAAGCGTGCATGACACGTGGCATTCTCTTGACATGTGGCACTATTATGGTTGATGTGGCAATTCCATGATGTGGCATGCCATGTCACCATGTGCGAGGTGGCATGCAAAGGTGGCAAGATGATGTGGCATTAATGATGACTAGGATGAGGAGGTGGGGAGTCAACTAGGTTGACCATGTTGACATGGAGGGTGGAGGTGGCAAGCTGAGGTGGCAAGCTGCTTATGTGGATCCTCTCGATGGAGGGTGGAGGTGGCAAGCTGCTTATGTGGATCCTCTCGATGCTCACATGGACATAAAGTGGCATGCATATATAAGGTTTGTGCCTACCCAAGCCTCACACATGGAATGAAACCTAAGCTGTGAAGTTTACCAAGCCTAGATTTCCAAACCTAACTAGGATTGGTTTTAGACTTGAAAAGGGGAGAGTGGACACAATATGGGAATTTTCACTTGGGAGGATTGAAAATGGACCTTCCCATACTCAAATCAAGCCAAAATTTTTTTAATAAATTCATGGCAACAAGAGTATTGATCCCTTGAGTTTTTAGATTGAAAGATTCAATATTTAATTTTCTAGAATTAAATTACTATTGATTTAATGGGCCTCTAACAGTTATAATAAATTTTCCAAAGTAAATCTATAAAAATCCAACCGTTAGATTTGTAATTTTACCTTATACCCACATTATACTAATCTTTCCCAATCTAATCATCACTAGATCCATACAATTTGAGCATTTTAAATGGTAGATGTGGTGGGAGGATAAAATAGTATGTTTTTTAACAATTCTAATATCTTTTAAATAATATAGAAAATAGTAGAACACATCAGAAATTACTCGATAAGTCAAGTTAAGCTCTATGTTATTTGTATTTGTGATATGCAAAGTGGGAACATCATATGAGTAATAATGTAAAAGTTATAGGCAATTTACTCACATTCACTGTACCTGTCTAAACCTAGGACAGGGCCTGTATACAAACTTGGTTCCCAAAGAAAAGGGGATTTGCAATTATTGGATATTCGATCAGATTATAGTTTTAGGTGCCCAACTTTGCATATGATGTTTCATTAGAAGACCTTGAAGTGAAACTCCTTGGCTAACTATGAGAGATTGGCTATTCTTCTTGAAAAAATGCCTGTTTTCCAGCTAAAGCCAAGGGCGCCCACGACATGAAACTAGATAACCTCATCTTGCAACCACCCACATATGCAGTACATAAAGATAGGCCGATTGTATGCACATTGGGGATTGGGATGGATGTAGCAATTGCAAATGAAAATAAGGTATTTCACCCATCACTTTGAGAGGCATTAAGGATGTTTGGTTTTGAGGGATCTCATCCTCTCTTGGAGATTCTGGTTCAAAGCTTTTAAGCAAGACTGTATAAAATTCAAGGAATGACAATTCTGAGATCAATTTTTCTTTAGTCATTTCTTAACTTGGTTAAGATGAGGAACATCTCGTATCGTCATCATCCTCCATCATGTTGTCATATAAACATATTACTTCTTTACAACATTGATCGAATGTTTCTAGATTGGATATAATGATCAAGTTATGTAAGTTGTTTTGCTTTATGCCCATCATGAAACATCTTTTCAATTGAGCATCGTTTAGTTTCTCCCATGGCTCACATCATGAGTCCAAGATTTTTATCCAAATGATAAAAGATCTAATGGTTTCATTTTGTTGTCGCTCAATCGAATAAAGTTCTCTTGGTGCTCTCCACCAATCACCTTGTCGTCTCGCAAAAAGCCATGGATAAAGGTTGTTTTCAAGGTCCTGAAGTTTGTCTTAATCGCCGACATCAATGTGATGAACCATCGACTAGCCTTTCCCACTAAGCAAAGGTTCAACGCATGTACCTTAGTGGGGCAGTTTGGATTTTGAAAGGCTTCACATCTTTGTTTAAACATTTATATAAATTGATGCCCATGATTTTGGAAATCTGTACGGTCGTGTTTTTGTATGAGTCACTAAGGTCATGTGTGGGTGCTAATGTGGGTAGGGACTCACTTATTCCTTGGGCAACCCCCCTTCCTAGATTAGTTAATATGTCCAAGGTGTGGGTATCTAGGGGTTGCAAAGGGTTGGCACCTAGCACTTTTCAAAGGTTTAGGCCTTGTAGTAGTGCTAGGCAAAGGACCAAATCCCGAAGAGATTGATGTGATAGGGGGTGTAACACCCGCGAATGACATGCTTGTTGTTTGGCATGGTAAATGGACTTGGGAGATGCATTTGGGGCATGGATCTCAATGGCTCAAAAATTTTAGCCATTGGGTTTAGTCTGGGTGTGAGCCCATGTATCCCCTCTATCTTGCCATATATTGATGTTGCCAATTGCTCCTTAATGAGCAAGTACACATGTTTTTCTTTACCTTTTTTACTTTTTAGGTTTTTTTACAGCCCGTTATAGTCTCAAGAGGCCAGGCACACCCTTCTTTGGGTCAAACGAGTATCTGTTTGCCTTGTTTTGCTTAGGCGCTAAGCGCATGTGAATGACCTGAGATATTTTTTCTAAAAAAAGTGCATGCCAGTGGTCTCCTTGATGGAAGTCGTCTCAAAAGCGCATGTGAACACTCTTACTAAAAAAAGTGCATGCCAATAGCATCCTAGATGGAAGAGGAGGTCTCAAAACCTAAAAGTATTATTCTCTATAGAAATGAAATCCAACAAGATTTAGAACAATGATTGACCAAGTAATCTTCTCTACATTTCAAAATTTTGACAAAAAAAACTTTAATTTTACATTAAAAAAATAACACCTCTGTCGACACAGTGCATATACACAACTTACTTGCCCAAAAAACAAATTCCAAAACATTACAATCATTGCTCTCTTGTCTTCCATCATGTTTATGTCTCTACTTGAAACTCATAAACACTTCAGAATAGCATCAAGATAGCTTATTGATGTTGTCCCTAATTACATGCAGATCCCTTTGTTATGAGTTGCACACCTCCTTGTGCAGCCACCCAATAATGAAGCAACAAGCATTGATCACTTGAGTTGTATGCATCATCATGAACAGAGTGTACGTATGGCTATTTGTAACCTAGAGAGCACCAGCTATGGACATATGCACCATAGGGTGAGAGTTGGCTATGGGCACCTACAACATGGACATAAAGACAAGGCTATTGTAACATTGATAGTTTCAATTGTTTGAGAAACCAATATTTAATTAGTTTTTGGATTTTTTTCAGATTGCATAAATAAATACTTTTGCAACTACAAACTATTTATCTAAAATTCAAAATAAATATTTATATATTTTTATTTTTTTCATATTATATAAAGAAATATTTGGATATATTGATAAAAAGATAAAGATAAAAGCATAAAGAAAATAAAATCTATATGGATAAAAACATAAAGAGCTGAACATAAGTTTTTTGTGAATGTTTTTTTGATGATTTTTAATTGATTTATTCCTCACACACACACACACACATATATATATACATAAGCATAATTACATAGTAAATAAAGCATACTTACATACTTATATTTAAGCATACTTGTATACAATTAAATTTATATACTTACATAGTTATACTTAAATAATTATATATTTACATCTATCTACATATACTTTTATATATACATACTCATATATAAGCTTACACACGTACAAACACACGTACAAATAAAAATGTACTTATCATAGTTATACTTAAATAATTATATATTTACATCTATCTACATATACTTTTATATACATACTTATATATAAGCTTACACATGTACAAATAAAAATGTACTTATCATGGCATTGCACACACCCCCAATTCATAGCATTGCAATCTTATGGTTATGCATACAAAAACATAGCAATGCACACACCCCCAATTCATAGCATTGCAATCTTATGGTTATTATGTATATATACACATACTCCCATGCATACAAAAACATACATGTGCAATTCGATGTTCTTTTTTTTCATAAAATGTGGAGATGTCTTTGTTAGTAATTTTTATGGCCACATGCTTTTGACAGTTTTCACCGCTCTATGTGTAGGGGCAAGGTGAAAGTGTCAGCTCTCTTTTATAGATGGCTCTTGGATTTCATTGAGCACAAATCCATTTCAGATATGCCCTAGGAGATTGTAGAGTGGCTAGATCCACATGATGAGAACACTATGTTCTCAACTACCTTGGTGGAGAGGGGCATTACTGCATGGGAGTGCACCCATTTTCCTTGGTGGATTGAGTACCCCCTTGGAGTTATCCCTAAGCAAGAGCAGCTACATGCCCGTTAAGTAAACTGTTAAAATTAAGATAGTTACAAGCATTAGGGTTTTGGTCGTTAATTTGTCTTATTTGTCTACATGAAGGATTTCTTCAAGAAAATCCTAAAGTGATTTTGAGTGTGAGTATAGATCATCTCCACCCATCGAGGAGGTGACACAAGTAGTTGTGAAAAATACTTCAAAGAATACCAACAAAGGGAAAGAGAAGATCCATGGTGAGGATCCATCCAACCAAATAAATAGGGTGGTTATAGAGGATGAGAATGGCAATGAGAGTGAGCCATCCCTTTTGATTCAAAAGAGGGAGAAAAAATCTATACCTACCACTATGAGCAGGTCTATGGTTCCTTGAGTCCATCATGGATCATCCGGCTTCAGAGTACGCACAATAATGTGTACTACTGGTACAAGACTTTAATGATGTGCTAATTTGTGAATTTGAAATGAAAATGTTGCTTTAAAAGATTTATATTTGTGTTTTGAGTAACTCTATGTAAATGTGTATTGGCAATGGAAAGGGGACCAATATGCAACTTTTGTGGATGCACTTTTGGTAGATGTGGCCATTAATGACTTTGCATGGGATAGGTAGAGTAATTGCATTAAACATCTTATTACATAGTGGATTCAAAGCCAAGCTTGCTAGCTAATATGTCTTTACATTCATGTAGTATTAAGGAGTGGTTTCAAAACTCACGCTCTACCTTGTATTGCCATGTGTACCACCACCATGGAGTATGATCCTCTAATATAGTGGCTCAACTTTTATTTGCCAATTTTCCTACATCCATGCTAGTGCATGGAGTGCACGTTTCCTCAATAGGTAGACAAATTGTTAGAACACATTTCCTGTTGGAAATTAGAGGGAGTACTTCCCAACATTCCTGAGTGGAATGTATTGACCACACCATTGGTGAGGGGAGTCATGGAGATTGTAGACACACACTTTATAGATGAGGGATTCCTTGTTACTCTTTTTCTAGCCCAGGACTTGGGCAAGATATTGAAGTATGCAGGGAAATCTAGACTACAACTTCATTGTTCATAAATGCTTGTGTGCGATGGTGGTTCCTTGCATCCACACATAGGAGGGTAGGTGTGTGCAGTAGAACACTGATAATTTATCACAACATTTTATGCCTTATAATATTTTTATGATAGATTTTTTGTGCAGGTCACCGATCTCACGATTGGCTTGTTCTAAGAACATGCGTGTGCCCCTAGGAGTTGTATCACAGAGGCTCATGCATGCATCGACAATGATTTCACCTGAGTGGATGGGGTACTAGTTAGAGGAGGGGTTGAGCGCTCCAATGCTTTTTTTGGTAATTACACTAACTACAAAAATATGTATGTGAGTTATTTTTTGCTTTTTTAAAAATAGTCTATTGGTATTGAATTTACACAAACTACAAAAATGTGTGGTTTCATTGATTACTTTTTTCATTGGCTATAGTTGGTTGCTCACAACATTCACTTATGAGGATGATTATGTTATTGCTATTTTGGCTAGATGTGATGGATTGGGAGAAGCTTGTGTTGAGGAGATGCACCATTGTTTGTTGTTAGAGGTTGATTTCTATGCTTTTAGTGAGTGCCTTCTCAAGAAGGTTTGTGGGCCATCTCCTAATGACAATGATGAGTAGTCGTGTGAGGATTTTGATTACGTACAACTCTTACCTTTATCTTCATGTTTCTATGTGTTGTTTTTTACATACACTATTGCAACCATGAACATGTATTTTGGGCTCCTTGTTTTGTGGAGTAAGATATTGATAGTTTTGAGATATCTATAGTTTTCAAAGTAAATGTTTTTTTAATTGATCCTTTTGAGATATCTATGGTTTCCAACATGGTCTAATGGCTAGATGATGCTAACTACAGCATGGTCTACTAACATGTGTCATTGGATGGTTGTTAAAAATGTGCGTTGGATGTAGCTTCAAAAGGCATGGTAAGTAGGTTATGTCTCAAAAGGAGCTCCTATAGACATGTATTTTGGGCTCCTAGTTTTATGGAGTAAGATATTGATCATTTTGAGATATCTATGTATTTTTAGAACTAATAACTTCTTTTGCTGTTAGTCCTTCATCTCATAATTAAAGCTTCCTTTGGATAGATATCTATGTATTTTTAGAACTAATAACTTCTTTTGCTGTTAGTCCTTCATCTCATAATTAAAGTTTCCTTTGGATAGATATCTATGTATTTTTAGAACTAATAACTTCTTTTGCTGTTAGTCCTTCATCTCATAATTAAAGCTTCCTTTGGATAAATAGCACTACAAAGTCTGCTATCTAGCGTCACATATGAAAACCAAAATGTTCTAATGGCTAGATGATGCTAACTACTAGCATGGTCTACTAACATGTGCCATTGGATGGTTGTATATTCTACCATTAAAAAATATACCTTGGATGTAACTTCCAAAAGTATGGTAAGTAAGTTATCTCTCAATAATGTCCATTTACTCAAATGTAATGGTTGTTTATGTGGGGGATAAACACGTCGTATAGGTAAGAAATGTAAATTTAAGCCCCAAATTTAAAAAGCTCTAAATTTCTTACAAAAAGCTCTAAATTAGAAGCTCACAAATTTATAATCCTCCATATTGGTTAACACATTTCTATGACAACCATTTTCGCACACTTATGTAATGGGCACCGACCACCTATATATTGTAAATCTTATCATTTGATGAGGGAAACACCCTAAAGACACTCCCAAGTATTGAGCTTCAAAGTATAGACAAGAGGACCTTGGTCAATTGGCCAAACCATAGAGAAAAGCCTTGTAACTATGTTTTGGGCACCCCAGGTCACTTACTCCTGAGCGACCTAGTGGGAAAAGGCTTGGAGCTATAAAAGCCAATTTCTCTTGTTTGTAACTCATTCTTCCATTTGTGCAATAGAAGTGCAGTGTTCTCTCTCTCTCCCTCTCTCTTGTTTGCAACTCTAATCTAGCATGTGTGGTGTGCTTAAGGTTAAGGTCCCTCTTGCTTCCTCTCTCTCTCTCTCTCTCTCTCGTGATGATTAGGATAACCAACATGATTATCTTCCACGGAGATCCCACACGATCTTTGTGAGAGAGCTTGCATCACCTGTTGGATTAGACAAACCGCCTTAGTGTGACAACGAGTGCGGGAGGATGGCAATGATGAGCGGCTAGAGAGTAAAAAACAAAAAAAATAAACCTAATTTCTTGCAATTAGACTAATTGGAGTGGAATTAGTGTTCTAAACATTTGCCTTAACCCAAATCCATGTTTAGTCCACTCCCATTATGCCCTAATTATGCCTTAATTAGAAAGAATTATTTAGGGATAATCACATCTTTGGATTAGCTTAAACATTGCTAATCCACCTATCAAATCCCCATCCTTAAACTCCTCATCAATTAAGAGTAGTTAGAGGGCAAAGAAGAGGGTTAAGGAGTGATTAATAGTGGGATTAAGAATATTAATTTTTAGTTAAGTTAAGTTAGGTTGCCTCTAAATTAGTTTGAAAACTACTAATTTACTCATTTCCCTCTAATTTGAAATTCAAATCTTAAATTTCAAAAGTTTCCAAACGGTCTTTCTATTTCAAGTGCCATGGCTGTACCATTCCAAAGTTCTATGGTCGTTCCATTCCAAAGTGCCATGGCCGTTCCATTCCAAGTGCCATGGTCATTCCATTCCAAGTGTCATGGCCGTTCCATTCCAAGTGCCATGTGTTGAGATTCAAGCTCGATATGTCAGTGTGAGCCAGCTATGCTATGTGCTGGCAGATTAGGTAGGAACATGTGTGAGACATAAAGGACCGTGTGTCCAGCTGGTCATAGTGTGTGGACATTAGCTAGGGTTAGTAGAGTGTGGACACAACTCATTGTGTGTTGTGTGGATTATGGATTAGTGCATTATGCTTTGTGTGAGAGTGGACATGGCTTCCCTCTATGGTTAGGGTTTGCAATATACATTAGGGTTTGCTTCTGTGTGTGTGTCTCCTCCTCCTCTACCGATCTTCCAACATGGTATCAGAGCCTTGTGCTGTTTATTAGGGTTTATGAGTGAGTGAGTGAAGAGGGAGAAGAATGCTGTGAAGCTGCCATTGGAGCTGTGAAGCTTGGAGCACACCAAATACTATCAGATCTGAAAGCTTGGCCTACCGGGTAAGGTCCTCTAAACATCCTTGAGCGGATTGCAGGTGAAACAGGCAAAAGCAAAGCATTTTAGAGCAAATCAAAGCAAAGCAAAATTCTGGTTTTTGAAGCTTTCCATTAAAGCTTGGGAACATTGATGTATGGTGGAAATATGTGTGATTCTGGCAAAGCAAACATGTATCTGACAATGAGAGATGTAATGGCAACTCCTATGCAAGCCCTACTGTGATTTTGGAGCATTTTGGAAGCATTTAAATGTATGGAAATCTCTGGTTTTTGAGCTCACACAAAACAGAGAGAAGACAGTCAAAAATTGATGCATTTGGAGCCTATTTTTGGTGAAAATCAAAGCATTGGTGGGTTGCACACATACCTAGGTGTCTTGGGCACTTGTAGCACTCTTCAATTAGCATCAAAAACACTCCCAAACCCCTCTACAGCAGGCGGCGCAGCCCATACAGAGAAAACAGGGCAGTTTTCTGGTTTTTTCACTACGAGGAGGTCAATTTCTCACTTGGTGCTTGATATATTCCAAAAATTCCTTAGCAATTGGATGCTTTACAACTTGGAGAAGAGGGCTATGTGATTTGTTTGGTCAATTATGCTTAATTGAGCTGGGAATGAGCTGATTAAAACAGGCTGTCCACTGGTTGCAGAGAAACAGAGCATTTTAATCGAGCAATTAATCTTTGGTGTTTTACAATTGGACAAATTCCTCTTACATGGAGTTGATGGACACTATTGCTAAGCCAATGAATGCCTGGCTGCTCAATTTGGTGAAATATTGAAGGAATTAGAGCCAAATCATTACTGGTTTTTCTGGTTTTTCTGGTTTTTTTAAAAACAGAGAAAGGGGTTTTCAAAAATTGATAATTACACATGTCAGATGGAGTTGATACTCAACATTGAGGTTCATTAGGTGTCAATGCAAGTTGCCTATACTTGATTGCACCATTACATTGTGATTTGGAGCCTTGGAAGGCGTGTCAGTTCAGGGTATCCCGCACTGCGTGAGTCAGTTCATCTTGGATGATTACAGGTTGATTTTCTACATCAAATTTGGAGTTTGTTGGCTATCTTGGAGTATCTGAAACATTCATTGGAGTGTGGTTGAGCTGAGGAAGGCTCATTTAGAGATTTGAAGTGTACGGAAGGTGTATGCATTGAGCAACATGTCGGACAATCCAGTTCAGATTGTTGGTGAAAAGCTGGATAGGAAGAACTTCCAGGCATGGAAGTACAGGATAAAGAGTTTCTTGAAAGGGAAAGGATTTTGGAATCTCATTACAGGTGCTGAGCCAGAGCCTGAGCTACCTCGGCAACCTACACAGCAGCAGCTTATTGCTCATAAGCAATGGTCAGAGAGAGCATTCAAAGTGCTGCATTATTTGTCTATATGCATTTCTGATGCTATGCTCATACACATTCAGGATGCTGAGAATCCCAAAGATGCATGGGATACTTTGGTCAAGATGTTTGATACAGATACGAGTGCTCGCAAGTCTCAATTGCGACAGCAGATACACAATGTGAAAAGAAATAAAAGGAGCATACATGATTATGTGCAAGAAATCAAGAAGTTTGCAGATGCATTGGCCACAATAAATGCCCCCATGCCTGATGATGATTTGGTGGATATTACCTTGCGTGGTCTTGGCAAGGAATACAAATCTTTTGATACATCTATCTCAGTGAGGAGTACAGGTCTACCCGACTTCGATGAGTTGGTTTCACTCTTATTGGTTGAGGAAATCAAGCTCAGTGATTCATTTCTGGATGCATCTACTAGCCATGATGATGGCAGAAATCAAGCATTTTACTCGCAGAGAGGTTTTAGAGGCAGGGGGAGATTTGCATCACGTGGACGTGGTGGTAATGGTCGTGGATGGCAGGATAGACCTCCACAACAGAATTTTCAGCCTTCTTATGGTGCTCGAGGTGGTCGTGGTTATGCACCTCAGCGAGGCAGAGGTACCCCCCGTGGTCGAGGACGTTGGCAAGGCCAACAAAATTCTATGCAAGATGTGGAATGCCATTATTGTGGCAAATATGGTCATATGGCGAGAGATTGCTTTCGCAAACAGAATGATTTGAGAGGGGGAAGAGCATAGCGTGGTGGTCATTATGGTGGAAACTATGCACAACATGGTGGCAACTATGCATCAAGTAGCAATGATGGAACTGCAAATCATTTGTTTGCCATGAAGCATGTTGTGGGTTCTATGACAACAAATGCTGAGAATGATGATACATGGTATATGGACTCAGGAGCATCAAATCATATGACATGCCATGGAGAATGGTTTGAGCACATGAAGCCAATGGATGTCAAAGGCTATGTGGAAACAGGTGATGATACCCAGCATGTCATTACACATGTTGGAAGTGTACCATTGGTCATGCACAATGGTCAGACAAAGTCTATGTCAGATGTGCTGTATGTGCCTTCAATCACTAAAAGCTTGGCCTCAGTTGGTCAAATGGTAGAACAGGGATTACAGGTTAGATTCAACGAGCATGGATGCTTTGTTGAAGACTTCAAACATGGATGTAGAGTGATTGCTAAAGGCAAGAAAGAAGGAAGACTGTTTAAGCTGGATGCTGGAATTCCTGAGCTAAAATCAGCCATGTTCTCAAAGAGCAGGAATGTGGTACAGGATATTGATATGTGGCACAAAAGGATTGGCCATGTCAATATACAGAGATTAAAGAACATGCAAACAAGAGGCATTGTCAATGGATTGCCTAGGTTCAAATATGATGGACATATGCATGTTTGTGAAGCCTGTCAGTTTGGGAAGCAGGCAAGATTGAGATTTCCTAGAGAAGGAAATATGAGTAACAGGCCACTTGAGATCGTGCACAGTGATGTATGGGGTCCTGCACAAAACCCATCTATCAAAGGCAGTCTATACTATGTTACATTCATTGATGACTTTAGCAGGATGACATGGATATATTTTCTGAAAGAGAAGAGTGAAGTATTGGAAAAATTCATGGACTTCAAAGCTTTTGCAGAAAAGCAGTATGGCTGTTGGATTAAATGTCTAAGGACAGATGGAGGTGGTGAATACACCTCAAAGGCTTTTGAGCATTTTCTGAGGAAGCATGGTATAAAAAGACAGTTGACATCCAGGTATACACCTCAGCAGAATGGTGTGGCTGAGAGAAAGAATAGAGTTATATGTGAAGTGGCAAGGGCAATGCTTAATGAAAAGAGCATGCCAGATTACTATTGGGCAGAAGCATGTGCTACTGCAGTGTATATATTGAACAAAACACCTACAGCAGCCATTCATGGAAGCACGCCAGAGATGTGGCTCATAGGTTACAGGCCAGACATTGGGCATCTTAAAGTTTTTGGATGCATAGCTTATGTTCATGTGCCTGATGAAAGAAGAAGGAAGTTGGATCCTAAAGCAGAGAAATGTGTATTTGTTGGATATGCACAGGATCGAAAGGCCTACAAGTGTTATAATCCACAAACTAGACAAGTGGTCATCTCACGTGATGTGGTGTTTGATGAGCTTGCTAGTTGGTATAAAGCAAAAGATGAGGGTGTTATTGAGTCACTTGAGGCTGATGTACATGTGAACTTGCCACCACAAGCAAGTTCTAGTTCTACTACTATGTCTGGGCCAGCAGCAGAAGCTGAGAGTAGCAGTGTACGTCCATGGTCAGGACGTTTAAGGCATGAGAGTGTAAGCACTGGGAGTAGTGCTATGGATAAAGGCAAAAAGAAAGTCGAAGGAATTGGAATCACAGGATATGAGTCATCCAGTTCTGAAAGTTTGGATGAGGAGCTTGGCATACCTGTTTTACGCACACCTGGTGCTAGACAGGACAGATATGTGCCACCACATGCTAGAGTCACAGGTGTACAGAGTGACCCGCATGCATTCCGGAGATCCCAGAGGGTCAAATATCCTGTTGTGACAGGTTGACATACAGAGATTTTGCTATGCACTATGCATACATGACATCTATGGTGAAGCATGTGGAACCTACATGCTACACAGAGGCTATTGGAGAGCATGTATGGGAAAAAGCAATGGATGTGGAGATGGACGCATTGGTCCATAATGATACATGGGATTTGGTTGCACTACCAAAGGACAAGAATGTTATTGGATGTAAATGGGTCTACAAAGTGAAGTGCAAATCTGATGGTTCTATTGAAAGACATAAAGCAAGATTGGTAGCAAAGGGTTATGCACAAACCCATGGATTGGATTATGATGAGACGTTTAGCCCAGTGGCTAAGATGGGCACAGTGAGAGCAGTCATTGCTATGGCTGCAGCTAATGGCTGGGAAATGCATCAGATGGATGTTAAGAATGCATTTCTGAATGGAGATCTACAAGAGAAAGTATACATGGCACAGCCAGAAGGGTATGTACACCCTAGATATCCCACTCATGTATGCAGGTTGAAAAAGGCATTGTATGGTCTGAAGCAAGCACCACGTGCTTGGAGTGATAAGATGAGCAGATATCTTATCTCACTTGGTTTTCAGATTTCTACAGCAGATTCTTCACTCTATGTGAAGAAGACAGAGCATGGGATTGTTTTACTAGTCATCTATGTGGATGACTTGATTATTACAGGTGATCATAGTGCAGATGTGATGCATGTCAAGAAAGCTTTAAGTGGGAAATTTGACATGAAAGATCTTGGTGAGTTGAGATACTTCCTTGGAATTGAAGTGGTGAAAGATCATGCAGGTACTTGGTTAGTACAGCGCCAATATGCCTTGGATATGTTGGCAAAGTATGGCATGACAGGGTGTAAACCTATGAGTACACCATTGGAGCAAAATGTGAAATTGCGGGCTGATTATGGCGAGGAATTGGATGATCCTTCCATGTACAGGAAGATGGTTGGTAGTCTCATATATATGACTATCACACGCCCGGATTTGAGTTATGCAGTGGGGCTGGTTAGCCAGTTTATGCAGAGCCCCAGGAAACCACATTTGGATGCAGTGAGACGCATCATGAGATATGTGAAAACCACAGCACATTATGGTTTATTCTATGAGAGTGGTAAAAGCTTGGACATACATGGCTACACAGATGCTGATTGGGCAGGTAGCGCATATGACAGGAGGTCTACTAGTGGATATGCTTTTACACTTGGAAGTGCCGTGGTGAGTTGGAGTAGCAAAAAGCAACCTACAGTTGCTTTATCCAGTACAGAGGCTGAGTACAGAGGAGCAGCCATTGCTACTTGTGAGGCTGTATGGTTGAAGAGTCTCTTGGCAGATTTATGTGAGCCTCTTGATGGGAAAGTTGTCATACATTGTGACAACATGAGCAGTATACAGTTGGCAAAGAATCCAGTGTTTCATGCGAGGACCAAACACATAGAGGTCCATTATCACTTTGTCAGAGAGAAGGTGCTGGATGGTACAGTTGATCTTCACTATGTGAAGACTGATGAGCAGGTGGCTGATATCTTCACCAAGCCACTTAGCAGGGAGAAGTTTGAGTACTTCCGGACTATGTTGGGAGTACATGGGATGAGCTTGAGGGGGAGTGTTGAGAGTCTTGATATCCCAAGCTCATCTACATCTTCATCGGCAGTACATCATGAGCTTGAGAGGGGCTGTTGAGATTCAAGCTCGATATGTCAGTGTGAGCCAGCTATGCTATGTGCTGGCAGATTAGGTAGGAACATGTGTGAGACATAAATGACCGCGTGTCTAGCTGGTCATAGTGTGTGGACATTAGCTAGGGTTAGTAGAGTGTGGACACAACTCATTGTGTGTTGTGTGGATTATGGATTAGTGCATTATGCTTTGTGTGAGAGTGGACATGGCTTCCCTCTATGGTTAGGGTTTGCAATATACATTAGGGTTTGCTTCTGTGTGTGTGTCTCCTCCTCCTCTACCGATCTTCCAACACCATGGTCGTTTCATTCCAAGTGTCGCAGCCATATCGTTCTAAGTGCCACGACCGTACCATTCCAAAGTGCCATAGCTGTACCGTACCTAAGCCATGATCATACCAACCTAAGCGTACGAAAGTACCATTCCCAGAAAAAATAAATTTAAAAAAAATATTTTTTAAATCAAAATTTTTAAAATTTCTAAATCTTTAAAGGTACTTATGGTCTCCCTCCCTGACTCACTAGAGCCATTTTTACATGCATAAAACCCCTCACAAGACCATTTTTTACCTTAAGGGTGCATTCACGTGTGCGAGATAAAAGTGAGCCAAAACCCCTATTTCAGGCCTATGTTTGCACCGTTGAAGCTTCTCTAGGCTTTCCTGCACACCATGGACACCTTTCGGTCGTCATGGTTGCATGCCCCCACAACCTCCATTCCATTTGGCACTCCCTCGACCACCATTACACATTCCCATGTAGCCCCCATGCCAAACATGCTTGGCCGTGAAGGCGAAACAATTTTTGAAGTGCCCTCACATCTAGTGGTGCACCTCCCTACATGCACCCTGACATGAATAGACACCCTGTGCCCACTCGTGTATCTACCCTGTGGATCTATTCCCACCCCCACCCTTGTACCACCTCGCTCTACACCCCAACTCGACATTCTGAGCTTAGCACAAGCTCTAGGAAGGGAAGTGTCACAACACTTGCATCCAAAACCATCACATACACAACCTATGTGGGTGAAAATTTTCAAACTTCTACCAAAATCCCACGACATTGGAGACCCGTATTCCACCTCGAGTTCTTTAACCAACTCTGTCAGGTATTTGAAGTTTTACAAAAGAAGTAGTCATCCTCAGAGGAAGTAGGGTCCAAAATGCTACAAGTACCATCAACTTTGCTGGACAACATTTCCATCCTCAAGCTTCCAGAAGGCAAGGTAACAATAATCCTCTGGGAGACGGGGAGTGCATCAAATCCGATCCTCTGCCCCTGCCAACTTCTTCCACAAAGGTTATTCTCACCCCCCCCACAATAACTGGTAAGTCTTCCACATTGCCCTTTAACTACCCCCAGTATTCAACCCACCAAGAATATAGATTGGACTCCCAACCAAGAATCGTCTACAACGGTGGCAAGCCCACATATATCCTATGGTCCACACCAATCTTATATTCTTGGAGGCATGGAGAACTTTTGGAAAACCCACACTAACAAAAGAAAAGACTTGCATTCAAATTTCACATGAAATGCATTTAATGATGAGTGTTGGCTATTTCATTCCGTAAAAAAATAAATCTATTGGAAATAACCAGTTGGAGTGCAGATTTCATGTCGTGGATGTAGGTACACTCCAAGGCCAGCTTATCATTGGGAAAAGAGTGGATTGATTCCAATCACTACCAAATCAATTGGCATAAAGAAACGGACTATGGAAATCAACGGCAAAGAGGCCACAATCCTCTTGTGTCCCCAAGAGGAAATCATACACACTCCCTTACCCCCGACTACCCTTCCCCCTCATGCCCCATTCTCATCACCAATAGTCTCCCCTGTTCCCACACCCCATGTCTCACCAAATCTAGTTGAATGATGACACTGGTGACACTCTCCAACAATGACCATCATGCTTTGTTCGTCATGACGACAATTCCCCTCAACGCTAAATCTTTGACCACCCACACTGCAAGAACCCCGACCTCTTACCTTTACCATGACAATCAATGGTGGGTGCCCAAGAATCTTCTTTGCAGGTTAGGGATTCTACGATGGCTACACAGAACTATGGATCCCCAAATGACCATCTCTGAAACCCAATTGCCAGAAACCAACTAAGCCAACAAAAACCAACCCTAAGTCAAAGCTTTAACGTTGGCTCGTCCGCAACCACCTGTTTACGAGCACAAGGCTACTTTAAAGGCAATACTCACCTTTGGCTACCCAAGAACTCTAATGAATGCCTGGTCCCCCAATTTGGACAAGAATTGAAGAAATTAGAGCACTTTTCCTATACTGGTTTTTATTGGTTTTTCTCAAAACAGAGAAGGGGATTTGATATTTTTGGTATGTATGCACCTTGGTTGGTGTTAATATGCAACATTGAGCTTGTTTAGATGTCAATGCAAGTTATCCACACTTGATTGAACCACTACATTGCAATTTGAAGCCTTGGAAAGCGCGCCAAAATAGGGTACTTTGGACTGCATATGCTAGTTCAATTTGAATCAGTGTGATTTTCTACATCAACAGTGAAGTTCCTTGAGTACTTTGGAGTATCTGGAACACTTATTAGAGTGTGGTTGAGCTGAGGAAGGCTCATTTACAGAATTGGACGTGTGCAGAAGGTGCAGTTGCATTGAGCAAATATGTTAGTACTACAGATTGTGGGTGAGAAGCTGGATAGAAAGAACTTCTAGGCATGGAAGTACATGATTAAAAGTTTTCTGAAAGGAAAAGGATTTTGGAACCTTCTTATAGGTGCGGAGCCAGAGCCCGATCTACCCCGACAAGCTACACAACAAGTTGTAGCTCATAAACAATGGTCAAAGAGAGCCTACAAAGTTTTGCATTACTTGTCTATATGTATCTCGGATGCTATACTCATACATATACATGATGCTGAGAATCCCAAGGATGCATGGGATACATTGGTAAAGCTGTTTGCAACAGATTCATAATGTAAAGCGGAAAGGGAGGAGTATTCATGATTATGTACAAGAGATAAAGAAGTATGCAGATGCATTGGCAACTATCAATACCCCCATGCCAAATGATGATTTGGTAGACATTGCCTTGTGTGGTGGCAAGGAGTACAAGTCTTTTGATACATCTATCTCTGTTCGGAGTACAAGTTTACTAGATTTTGATGAGTTGGTTTCACTCTTACTTGTTGAGGAAATCAAACTCAGTGACTCTTTTCATGATGCATCTACTAGCCATGATGATAATGGTAGGAATCAGGCTTTCTATTCGCAAAGGGGATTTAGAGGCAGGGGGATATTTGCATCACAAGGTCATGGTAATGGTCGTGGATGGCAGGATAGGTCACCCCCACAATAAAATTTTCAACCTACATATGGTGCTAGAGGTGGTCGTGGATATACACCTCAGAGAGGCAGAGGTAATCCTCGTGGGAGAGGACGTTGGCAAGGCCAACAAACATCTATGCAAAATGTAGAATGCCATTACTATGGGAAGTTTGGTCATATGGAACGTGATTGTTACCGCAAACAAAATGATTTGAGAGGGGGTAGAGCACAACATGGTAGACATTTTACACAACATGGTGGAAATTATGCAAATGGTGGAAATTTTGCATCAAGCAGTCATCATGATGGTGACGCAAATCACTTGTTTGCCATGAAACATGTCGTGGGATCTATGATGACAAATGGTGTCAGTGATGACACTTGGTATATGGACTCTGGGGCATCAAACCATATGACTTGTCATGGCGAATGGTTTGAACATATGAAGCCAATGGATGTGAAAGACTATATGGAGACATGTGATGATTCCCAGCATGCTATCACTCATATTGGAAGTGTACCATTGGTGATGCACAATGGTGAAACAAAGTCTATGGCAGATGTCTTGTATGTGTCTTCTATTACAAAAAGTTTGGCCTCAGTTGGTCAAATGGTTGAACAAGGTTTACAGGTTTGTTTCAATGAGCATTGTTGCTTCATTGAGGATTTCAAAAATGGATGTAGAGTCATTGCCAAAGGCAAGAAAGAAGGCAGGTTATTTAAGTTGGATGCTGGGATTCCTGAGTTGAAATCGGCCATGTTCTCTAAAAGCCGAAATGTGGTACAAGACATTGACATGTGGCATAAAAGGATTGGACATGTGAACATACAAAGGTTAAAGAACATGCAGGCAAGAGGCATTGTTGGTGGGCTGCATAGATTCAAGTATGATGGGAATATGCATATCTGTGATGCTTGCCAGTTTGGAAAGCAAGAAAGGTGTAATTTCCTAAAGAAGACAACATGAGTAGTAGGCCACTTGAGATAGTTCATAGTGATGTATGGGGTCCTACACAAAACCCATCCATTAAAGGCAGCTTGTATTATGTGACATTCATTGATGATTTCAGCAGAATGACTTGGATTTACTTTCTCAGAGAGAAGAGTGAAGTGTTGTAAAAGTTTATGGACTTCAAAGCTTTTACAGAGAAGCAATATGGCTCTTGGATAAAATGTTTGAGAACAGATGGAGGTGGTGAATACTCCTCACATGCTTTTGAGAATTTCTTGAGAAAGCATGGCATAAGAAGGCAGCTAACTTGCAGGTACACACTCAGCAAAATGGTATTGCTGTGATGAGAGGAAAAATAGAGTCATTGGTGATGTGGCTAGGGCAATGCTCAATGAAAAGAGCATGCCAGACTATTATTGGGTAGAAGCGTGTGCCACAGCGAGGCCACAACAGTGTATGTACTTAATAAGACACCCACAACAGCCATACATGGAAGTACGCCAGAGATGCATCTTACAGGTTTTAGGCCAGACATTGGACACCTCAAAGTGTTTGGTAGCATAGCTTATATGCATGTGCTAGATGAGAGAAGGAAGAAGTTGGATCCTAAGGCAAAAAAGTGCATTTTTGTTGGGTATGCACATGATTGCAAGGCATATAAATGTTACAATCCACATACTAGGCAAGTGGTTATCTCACGAGATGTGGTGTTTGATGAACTTGCTAGTTGGTACAAGGCAAAGGATGAGCGTGTCATTGATTCTGTTGATGCTGATGTGCATGTGAACTTGCCACAAACAAGTTCTATTTCTATGTCTGGGCCAGCAGAGTCTGAGAGTAGCACTATACATCCATGGTCAGGACACTTGAGACATGAGAGTGTGAGCACTGGGAGTAGTACTGTGGATAAAGGGAAAAAGAAGGTTGAAGGAATTGGCATTATAGGTTATGAGTCGTTAAGTTCAAAAAGTTTGGATGAGGAACTTAGCATACCAGTTTTACGCACACCAGGTGCAAGGCAGGATAGATATGTGCCTCCACATGCTAGAGTGACAGGTGTTCAGAGTGATCCGCATGCATTGCGGAGATCCCAAAGGGTCATGTACCCACTTTTGATAGGTTGACATATCGTGACTTTGCTATGCATTACGCATATATGACCTCTTTGGTGAAGCATGTGGAACCTACATGCTATATTGAAGCTATTGGTGGGAAGCATGTATGGTAGAAGGCAATGGATGTTGAGATGGACGCATTGGTCCATAATGAAACTTGGGATTTGGTTGCCTTACCACAAGGCAAAAATGTCATAGGTTGCAAATGGGTTTACAAGGTGAAATGCAAATCAGATGAATCCATTAAGCACCATAAAGCGTGGTTGGTAGCTAAGGGTTATGCACAAACCCAAGGCTTGGACTATGATAAAACATTTAGTGAAACATTTAGTCCAGTTTTGCAAAGATGGGAACAATGAGACAGTCATTGTTGCTATGGCTGTAGGGAAATGCATCAAATGGATGTGAAAAATGCATTTCTAAATGGTATTTATATGGCACAGCCAGAAGGATATGTACACTCGAGGTACCCCACTTATGTATGCAGGTTAAAGAAAGCATTATATGGTTTGAAGCAAGCACCTCGTGCTTGGAGTGATAAGATAAGCCATTATCTTATCTCCCTTGGATTTCAGGTTTCTTCAGCAGATTCTTCACTCTATGATATGAAGAAAACATATGATGGGATTGTCTTACTTGTCATCTATGTGGATGACTTGATTGTCATAGGAGATCATGCTACAGATGTTATGCATGTCAAGAAGGCATTGAGTGGGCAGTTTGATATATGAAAGACTTGGGTGAATTGAGATATTTTCTTGGGATTAAAGTGATCAAAGACCATGCAGGGACATGGGTAGTGCAACGCTTTGGATATGCTGATAAAATATGGGATGACAGGGTGTAAGCCAATGAGTACACCTTTGGAGCAGAATGTGAAGCTGCGGGCTGATTTTGGTGGAGTTGGATGATCCATCTATGTATAGAAAGATGGTTTGCAGTCTTATTTACATGACTATCACATGACCGGATCTCAGTTATGCTGTGGGGCTAGTAAGCCAATTTATGTAGAGCCCCAGAAAACCTCATTTGGATGCAGTGAGACATATTATGTGCTATGTAAAGACCACTGCACATTATGGTCTTCTTTATGAGCATGGTAAAGGCTTGGATGTACACGGCTACACAGACGCAGATTGAGAAGGTAGCTCATATGACAGGAGTTCTACTAGTGGTTATGCCTTTATATTTGGAAGTGCAGTGGTGAGTTGGAGCAGCAAGAAGCAACCTACTATTACTTTATCTAGTACAAAGGCTGAATACAGGGGTACAACCATTGCTACATGTGAAGGAGTATAGTTAAAGAGTCTCTTGGCTGATTTGGGTGAGCCTATTGATGGCAAGGTTGTCATTTATTGTGACAACATGAGCAGCATACAGTTGGCCAAGAATCCAATTTTTATGCACGGACCAAACATATAGAGGTCCACTATCATTTTGTCAGAGAGAAAGTGTTGGATGGTATAGTGGATTTGCAATATGTGAAGACTGAAGAAAAGAGCAGGTGGCCGACATCTTTATAAAGCCACTTAGCAGAGAGAAGTTTGAGTACTTCCGTACTATGTTGGGAGTACATGGGATGAGCTTGAGGGGGAGTGTTGAGAGCTTTGATAGCCCAATCTTCATCTATGGCAGTACATCATGAGCTTGAGAGGGGCTGTTGTTCTTTTGATAGTTCTTCATTTGGGAAGGATGGAAAATCTTCTTGTTCGCAATGCCAAATGGAAATGATAGAAATTCCATGTATGAAAGTGCAGCTTAACTTGGGAGAAGAAGGGGATGGAATACCTTCCTTGGTGTACACTCTTGTACATGAATTGAATTGCAAAATGGAAAAGAGAGTGTTTCCATTCACTCCCGCATTTGGCTTTGCATGGAGATGGACATTGAAGATCTTTTGAAGGTTGCTATTAAGTCCCAAGTCAAAGAAGAGCGCGCTGCAATTTTCCCTTGACACTTTGGAGAAGCAAATGGCATCTGATTTTGATGATTTTTGGCTCTATGGAACCAAGCTAAAGGGTACTAGATGGCTATGCACTTGGTATGGATAAATGAGATGGGCTATATCTCTATGTTTTAGGGTTCTCAAGGTTATAGGCTGAAATCATAACATTTGGCTATAATTTTGAATATATGACAGTCAATCTCATCATATATTTTTAAAAAACATCACTTTGAATGTTTTGACAAACATGCACACATACATTCAAAGATTCATTTTTTGGTACACACTCAACACTGACATGATTCAATTCACATAAATTATTCATTTTCCAACATCCATAAATCAACAACTCTTCCTCATCAAATATCAAGCCATACTTTAGTATCTTATGCTCTCATTGCACGTTAGAAAGGAAGAGAGAGAGAGAGAGAGAGAGGCAAGGAGGGGAGGGCGAGGGGCATCCATGGCTTTAGTGCTCTTCACAATGATTGTTAACCCATTCCTAGGGTTAACAAGAGCTGCTACCATTATCTTACATCAAGGAGTCAAGGTAGATACACCAAAAGGTCATACATTAAAGATACGAAGAAGTAATGGTGTCCAAATCTACAACTTGGACGGGCGCCCGTAATGGTCCTAAGGAATACTTATGGGGATTACCACTTCAAGTGCATGTGGTAGTAAGTTAGGATGAAGTCCCAAGTGATGTACTTCATGGATATATTATGAGAGTAGTCATTGTAATAGCATTAGGCCTCTTATGAGCCTAAAGTGCCTAGACGATGTTAAGCAGTTTTTATGAACTCTACCAATGCACAAACTAATGCTAGGGTTGAATCTAGGAAGTCATAGAATAAAGAAAACACCTGGTTTTTGTATAGAGCAACTCAGTTGCTAGGGGGTACGTAGGATGCATTTTTGTTTAGCTATCTGATCATAACTCTTGTACATATAGCATGATATAATTGCATTGTTAGGGGGATAGGGGAATAGGATGACATTTTTTCTTGTTCTATGTATATCGGGGAAGGCATGGTAGTGGCACACAATATGATGAAGATTATCATGGTATAGATGTGAGATATTTTTTTGGTGGCCAATCTCCAAACATGTTGGAAGCATGAACAAAGGCTATGGGTGTAAAACTTATTATTTTCCAAAAGTTTTTGGAAAAACGTTTGTGTTAAAGGATGAAATCGTGGATAAAATCGGTGCATGAGGAGGGGGGTTTCTAATTTTTGAGCAAAACCATCTGAGCATTTGAGCAAATTGGATCAGAATGTAGTTTTTTTGTGTCAAAGTTTATGAAAACAATCCAAGTGTATGGACCATTTAGTCGTGTGTTTTAGGGAGGATTCTAGAGGATGGTGGGGGATTCTAGAGGATGGTGTTTTAGGGAGGATTCTAGAGGATGGTGGGGAGACGTACGCTACAGGACAAAGATGATATAAAATCCTACGTTGATGAAGGAAGGGTCGGCTACTTCACATTGTTGTTTGATCTCTCCAAGAGCTAGATAGCCTATGCTAAAGCATTCTATGTATAGAGGGTGGGTCACTTCTAATCTCGGCATCCTTGTTGTGAGAAAATCAAGCTGGAACTGAGGGCCAACTCTGCAGCAAGAAGTATATGTAGAGGCTGCAAAAAAACTCTCTTGTGTTTTCTTTAAGACATCACCCATACCATAGTTCTTTTTGTGAGTGTGTCACACAACAAGTGTTGAAGAAGTTGCCATTTTCTCATTCTGTTGTTGTTCCTACTGGGAGTTATTTAAAGAACTGGAGACTCTCTTTCATATAAGTTAAGAGTTTCACTCTTTGAAAGCATTTGTTTCACAGTTTCTATCTAACCATGATTTTCTCATTGGTGTTGGGTGCATTAAGATAACTCAAGTTGAGTGTCTTGGATTCCCCTTTTCTGGTCGCGATACTATTTTTCCAAACCAATTATGAATGGTTCATCCTGTTGCAAGTTCTTAATTCACTAGAAACCAATCAGGTTGAATCCCATTTACCTAAAGAAGTATACCATATAGAACTTTGAGGAGGCTATCTTCTAAATCATTATCATTGGAATAATCTAATCACAACAATAAACTTATTTAATAAGAGTGATTTCTTCTCACTCAATAACATAGTTTGGTCTTTTGGTGTTATCTTGTTGGATGTTGTCTTTGGTGCTCGAGGTTTCTTGAGAATTCGTGTTAGTGGTGCTTTGTTTGCTGGCATTAGGAAAATTCTGGACTCAAAAGAGGGCTGTTTCAATAATAATATAATAATAGACACATAGATTGAGTGACATGAAATCTACGAACGATATTCACCGGTGGTGGGACCTCTGTACAAACCCACCTAAAACGTGGAGAAACTCTTATCTTCATGAAATATTAAAAAAAACCATCACCTTGTCTTAAAATATTTTAAACCATTTTTTTGTCAACATCTAACACAATAAAAGAATGTTTTCCACATTCCTGTGTTAGACGTGGAGCACTAAAAAATTCTTTCCACCACCCCTAGAACTAATGAAGCTTGAATGCTTGGAATAGATAGATACACATTCTCCTTGTTATTCCCTCAACTTGGTTCCACTTTTGAATCTTGAAACATCTTTGGCACCCAAAAGAACACACCGTCCCTCATTTCTTCTTCCCTCCTTGATCCACAAAAGTGGTTAGCTCAGTCATCCACTTTTTGCTACTTCTTCTTTCTCATACATCTGTTAATCTCTCATGGCACCCGAAAGTGGACTGAAATGAGCAAGGGGTAGTATCTCATTTGTTGTGTTGTATAACATAAAAGACGAGAACGAAGAATAGATTCCCCAATTAGACAGGAAGTACTCTTGGGTCACTATGCAGCCAGGAAAATGTGGCCACTACCGTGTGAAGGGAAAGGCATTTGAAGACTTGGCCAAACATTGGAAAGAAAGGATCCTTGACTTTAAGAAGGCACTAGGAGGGAAAATTATCAAAGAAGTGTTGATCCAGCATGTATTTATGCAAAAAGAGATCAATGTGGGACCATTGGAAGGACTTCCAAGACACAGACCACATTGTAAGTGCTTGTGTTTTGCATTTCAATGTTGCAAATAAGGTGATTGATATACATTTTTTTGCCTTGCACAGATTTGCACCCATCCAATCTTCAGGAGTGGGAGCCTGCACTATGCTTGACAGGACTCTTGAATGTCGTACATGGTGAGGTGGGGGAACTTTAATATGAAGGTCGTGCACCAAGTGATCTCGCAAGAAGTAGAACATATTTCTATGACTCATTTTATACCTTGCCCACTCAATCGAGTCGACATGGAAAGTTGGAACGTATTCCATTGCTGCCTGCACTTGATAGTCCTGAGTGGCCATTGCTTGATACAGAAGTGATAGAGTCATACAGGACCAAAATGTTTAATGATATTAAATGTGCTATGAAGCCTAGCATTGGTGCAACAAATGTCCATTTAAGTTTTTTTGTTCCAATTGCATGCTTTGTTGATTTATTTTCTGATTGTAAACAATTGAGAAAAACTGGAACAACTTTTGTGTGCAAAGATATAGATGAAGCCTGGCTTGAACATTTGTTTGACAAAGGTTGAAGAGTGAAATCATCAAAGGGAGATGATTTGATCGAATGTCGATTGAACACCTCCGACATTGCATTTCGGTGAGTGTTATAACATTCAAATGTATTTTTGTGAAACAGTTACAAGGCTTATTTGATTATACTCAGGAAATTATCCTAATGATATTTTGGAATCAGATACTATATTGCCAGGCAACATCTGTGCATGTCATTTACTTAAAGAAGGTGGCGATGGATCAACAACTGGGAAAGCATGGACCAAGATACAAGAGTTGGCAGCCACTCTTGCTTGATAGATATAGTTATGATTCAACAGGGTCACCCATCATTGACATTGGAAGTAGAAGAGAATTGGACTCTCGAATATGTTAGAAAGGAATTAGAAGTAGCTATTCAGAATCCTCCAGATCAATTTTGCTTCAAGCTCGATGGTCGGAAGCTAAGTAAAAGAAGAGAGCATCAGATCATTTGTAAAGATGTTGCAGCCCCACATGAATTGGAGGCAATAGAAGATATATGATATGACCATGTATACGGTGACAATGTATTTTCCATATGCAATAAACTTATCTATTCAGAACATTGCTTTTGTAATGCTTTATTATTTAAAACAATGTATTGAAGGTAAAAATTCCCCAATTGAATTTTTATGTACACAAAAACGGCTTAAAGTAAGAAAACAAGCACTGAAGGAACACAGTAGCAAATTTGATCCTCTGATTTTCAAATTAAAAGTGCATTTACAATTGATGTTCTCTCTCCAATAACACTAAATATGTGCAAAAAAATATAAATGTATATGTGTAGCTGCAGAAAAACTATTTATTATTGGAACCCATAGGACTCGGCTTCAGGATGGAGCCATGGCTCTTCTCCCAAGTACGGAGCCCATGTTAGAGGCTCAGGGGGCCTATCCCCCCTCATGGATTGGGAGGGATGAAGTCCACTGGTGGGCCTTCTCGAGGCATAACTTCTGCGACCTCGATCAATTTCGCAATCGTTTCCTCCCTAAACGTTTAGACGTCTAGGTCCACATAGCGAGACATGGATGGAACCTGCCATCACAATTCATCAAGGCATAAATAAGATCAACATGACAATATACAAGAAGATAAACAAGAGTACGCATGCGTATGGGAGCTGAAAAATGCTTACATTCTCTGAAGGGAGCTGGAAAATGCTCTGTAGCAGCAACAATGCATTAAGTGCAACCCTCCACCCACAGCTGTAACCATCTTCTTGTTTGGGCACACTAACCCTTCGAATGGTCGATCGATCCAGTGTGTCGATGTCCATGCTCAGGCTCTCATAAGCTGCCATTAGTTTCCTGACACCACTGCAAACAAAGACCAATCATTATCCTGATCAATCCAGACTTCTAACTCAAACAATAATATGTATTATAATGATTTTAACTTACAGCAAAACATTGCCATGGACACTAGATGTCGAATTTTCAAGGTAAATAACATTGTCTTGCACATCGACTAGTACAAGACTCCAATGGGAACTGCATCACATCCAAATAGATTTCTATTAGTTTCAAGCCAAAGGAAGCACTATATAACTCGTGTGTATGGTGATTCGTATAAACATCATGCAAGAGAGATAGAGAGACAAACTCACTTTTCATGATATGCCAAAAAAAATACTCGAGCATCGTCTAGCTAGACCTCCCGAAACCAGTTCAACACATCGAGGTACGGAACTGACTCTACTAGCAACAGTGTTGAGACCAGCGAATCAATCTGGAACACTCGATGCTGTACATCCTCGGGCAATTGCGAAATAACAAAACTTCACAAGGAAACATATCAAGAGTTAGGCATAAACTTTAAGAGCCAAGAATGAAAAATTATGGGAGGACAGAGAAAAGAGTATATCTTAAAACACATCTGAGCACAAAAAGTTTATCTCCTCAGCATGAATTGGGAAATAACATCTTTGCTCTCTAATATTAAAGGGTACATAGAACTCTGGCAACAAAAATTGAAGCACCCCCGATTCATAGCGTGGAGTGCACGAACATTTTCTCTTTTTGTTTGCAATGCAAGCATTGCCACTTGATGTTCCCTTTGAGCGCTTGTCAAAAAATTTGCCCGAGTTTGATGTTCATGATCTGGACCTCCCTTGGTCACCTCTTCAATTCTCACTTTTTGAATAGGACGGACATCCAAAATTTGCACCATTTGTTCATCAGCAGTAAATGTAACCGGTCTAAGTAATTTATCATATCTAAAACGAAGGACTACTAGGCTGAAAAAATCTTTGTTCATCACTATGACCCTGTGTGCATGGGCAGTAAGAACGTAACTATCCAAAAAAAATTCAATCATCCAATCTTCTGTGGCCTCCTACAAGCAACAAGGCCGATGCCTTCCACCTAAACAAAATTCCATTTTGCACACAAATTCTCCTGGCAAGCCTCTGGAAAGGTAATCTTGGAATAGCAACAGTTGGGTGCTTCATAAATTTTGTGATTTCTCGCAGCACTAATGAATGCTCTGCAAAACGCCTTAGTCTAGGCTGCATTTTGGATAATCGAAAAGGACTGCTTGATTTCCTCGATCTTGAGGCATTCAGAGTGCCCATCTTCTTCCCACTAGATGAGGGACCTGCATTGTCAATGGGTCTAGCTGTATACCTTACACGAGCCATCTGAAAACGCAAGCAAGAGCAGAAAACTTAGCTATTCAGTAGTACACGATTAACAATTCACCATAAAGCGAGAGAGGGTGGCCAAAAAAGCAATATGCCTTTCCTCGTGTTATGGTGAATCCATTCACCATAACACGAGATGAAGGCCCACTGAAGCACAATAATCCTCCTCGCATTATGGTGAATTAATTGACACCAATAAGAGGTGGATTATCGTGCATCCTCTGAGCTTTGGTCTTGCGTTATAGTGAATTGATTCACCATAACTCGAGACTTAGAGCCAGTCAAAGCAAAACAACCCTCCTCGCGTTATAGTGAATCGATTTACTACAACGAGAGGAGGATTATCGCGAATCTCTTACCATCCCATCTTGCATTTTGGTGATTCGATTCACCATAACACATAGAGCCGTATTGAGATTCTAATGGCTCGTCGTTTGTTGCTTTAAGGTGAATCGAATCACCATGGCAGAGGGCAAACAGTCGAAGAGAAAACAATGGCAGAGGGCAAACGAAGGAAAAACAAAACAATCAAGGAATATAAAAGAAACTCACAAAACAATCAAGTAATACATGTCCATCGCATTTTATGCATGGGAATGGATGGAGACTGTCGTGTAGGAGGTGAATAAATTGACACCAATAAGAGGTGGATTATCGTGAATCCTTTGCCCTTTGATCTTGCGTTATAGTGAATTGATTCACCATAACGCGAGACTAAGGGCCAGTCAAAGCAAAACAATCCTCCTCGCGTTATAGTGAATCGATTTACTACAACGGGAGGAGGATTATCGTGAATCTCTTACCATTCCATCTTCCATTTTGGTGATTCGATTCACTATAACACATGGAGCCGTATTAAGATTCTAATGGCCCGTCGTGTGCTTTAAGGTGAATTGAATCACCATGGCGAAGAAAAAATAATGGCAGAGGGCAAACAATCAAAGAAAAACAAAACAATCAAGAAATATACAAGAAACTTACAAAACAATCAAGTAATAAACAAAAACTCACATTTCATGCGTGGGAATGGATGGAGACTGTCGTGTAGGGTGGAATATTGGTTCAGTACTGTGGGGGTAGTCGGAAGTCACCTAGAGGCAAGCAGGAGGACGGACAAGGCGAAATCGATAAGAGGACAAAAAGGTGGCGTGATTAACGGCATTGACTAGTCTTTAGAGTGAACACACATGCTGGCGGGCTACCAGGGCAACTAGGTGGCGCTGACGTGTCGCATAGCATTAAAACGGGTTTTTAATTGCCTCTCTTGCTTTGATTAGTCTTTATAGCATGTACACGTGTTAGGTACATGGTGGGCTACCACGTGGCATTCATGGAATGGCGGGTGAAAACGCGGCGCTGATGTGTCGCATAGCAAAAACGGTTTTTAATTTCTTCTCTAGGATACCCATCTCATTTATTGCCTCTCTTGGGGTTCGTATTCTCATTTATCTCCCCACCACAATGGCCTTCATCTCCATCAATGACTATCTCCTCCAACCCTCCTTCATCAATCATCCTCCTTCATCCTCCTGTATCAAACGACAAAGACAAACCTCCAACCTCCATCTCCATCAAAGATAAAGACAAACCTCCATCTCCATCAAAGATAACGACAACCTCCTTCATCTTCATCTCCTGCGACGTTTGTATACAATTCGTTTTCTTGGTATTTTTATCTCTTTTGTGCTTCGTTCTTCTTTTGTTATTTCATTCTTTTGGTTTCATTCTTGCAGAACTCCTTGCTTTGTCTTTTCATCGTGTTAAGGTGAATTGGAAACCTATGACTCCTCGCATTATGGTGAATTGACTGCGAGTTTAACACCTCCTCTCTCAGTATGGGTACTTGAGAAGTATCTTTATTTGTAATTCACCACCATAACGTGAGAGGCGGTGCCAAAGGATGAAAAAGTCATCATGTTGCGGTGAATCAATTCACCATAACGCGAGCGAAGGTCCCATAGGAAGCACAATATTCCTCCTCGCATTACGGTGAATCGATTCACCATAACGCGAGGAGGAATACGTGGATTCCTCTGGAATCTTCTCTCGCGTTATGTTGAATCCATTCACCACACAGAGATTTGGTGTTTAAGACCGACTGTCTCTTGATTCATTGCTTGAACTAATATTTTTCATGTCTTATCTACACCCTTGAATTCAGCCATGGCGCAAGTTCAAGTCGAGTTTGAAGTGGACGAAGAGATTAAAGAAACACCTGCAACTCTATTGTATGACTTCCTCTACAAATGTCAATGTCATGATTTGCACCCTTCAATTTCATTGATGTTCAATTGTGATTTTTCTCTGGAGGATACATTTTCTAGCCATCCCGGATACTTTAAAGAGGCAAAGCAAGAGTTTGATGAGCTCACAAATGAAGAACCAGTGATGATTGATGGAAAAATCACATTCATTTTAATCTCAAGGTGTCGTCGGAGAAGAAGCAGAGGTTAAACAGGGATTGGCACAAGGTACCATGTGATAAGAAGAGAGCTTTGCCATGCCCTTTTCACAAAAGAAAATGCCGCTTGATGGAATACTCTTATGCCTTCTTATGCTTCTTGCACATGAACGTACAATTTTAACAGATGAAGAATGTACAGAGCCGCATGCAACAAATGAAAGTGAAGACACGGTTTCTCGTCAGGCTAGTCCCACCGTTGAGGATGTTGTTGAAGAGGAGGACACTCCTCATGTGATTGAGGAGTTCAATGTTAAAGAAGAGAGGAAGCTCAGTTCGGTGGTTGATATATTAAGGCAATGAGAGAACAAAACACTGATGTAGGTCAGCTTGTGATTGAATCAGATGACTTCTCCCCCATTCCAACACCATTACTCCCCTCCTACCAAGTAGGAGATTCAGAGTATATATTGCTGACAGACATATAACATGTATTTAACTTAAGGGAGGACCATTGCATAGCTTTCATAGCCCAAAATCTGGAGGTCGATGATAATTTTGTAGATAATGATGGGATAGATAAGTACTTACTAGTGGATAGCCATGTGAAAGACACCGAGTTCCTATCTGCTCTGCAGCAACACTAAAGATGATCTATGCTGATGCCCTTAAATATGAAGGAAAAGATGCCATAGAGGAAGAGCTACAAGAAGCAAGGGAAAGACTGAATATTACCAACATGGGAGGGTTTAGGGATGTGCCAAGTAAGACAACGGAAACCGTTCCTAGTTCGAGCACTAATTTATGGCAAGACGCCTTGCTTGAAGCAGATGAGAACCAAGAGGTTAGTTTTTTTTTTGTTGTGTTTTCGTACTTTTGTTGCGGATTTGGCTTTATCAACTTTGTCCTGAAATGTTTGGTGATGTTGTTTCTAGCTAATGCTCCTTTATTTTTTCAGTTGGAAATATATGAAGACACATTCCTCAAACGTGCTTTAGGCAAGCGTATGGCGGGATTGGGCCATGATTCGACACTAGGAACATATATACATCACCTGAAATTTCCTCAAATTGTGATATTTCACGCTAGCTTCTCCAAGGACAATGCAAGTTTTCCTCTGATGGCGATAAAGACTCTATCCAGGTATTTAGGTGGCTATCACTTAAGGCTGAATGCAAACAAGGCAATACTTTTGGAGCGGCAAGCAGCTGTTCGAATTTTTGGGGAGGGACCTGGAGTATATTCGTTGAGATGTAAATATTATTTAACATATGCTGCTTATATTACGACTTGGCATGTGGAATCACAGATCCTAATCTATTGAATGATTGTGGGAAGAAGCATCTTCTTAGAACAGCAAGGCCAAAGGTCCCTGTTGTGCCATTGATAGAGGATGAAGAAGATGTTGTAGAAACTTCATAAAAAAGAGCTCGGCTGGGGGAAGTCTCTGCTCCAGATTAACAGATTTAGATTGTTCCAGTTGCTAAGAAGTTTCTTCATATTTCTCAATACTCTTCTTGCTTACCATTAAAAACTATGAAATGTATATATATTGAAAACATTTGTATGGGACATAGATGAAAGCTCTTGTTCTTTAAAAATCTTTTACAGTTACATCATTGTTTTATTGTATTTCAATGATCAATTTCTTCCACACTCTGCCTTGTCTTTGTCGTTGTCTTAGCCATTCAGCATGATTCTACCTTCCCTATGAGGAGACATATATTGATCGTCTCCGTTCAGCCTGCATCTTTCTTATTGCACATGACACAGCTGATTCAGACTGTTTGATCTTCACACAAGCCCTCACTTGAATCCGCCTATACCACCACTGACATAGTTGCTTCATGGGATTACTTTTCTTCACTCCTCCTCCATGTTGAGTGGCCCTTTGAGAGGCACAACGTGCTTGCCAATGAGATCTTTCCATGCCTTGGGTAGATCAAATCCCAAGGCTTCCAAACTCTTCCGCAAAAAAGGTTCCATGTGCATGCAAAATGTGCTACAAATGCTCAACAACAACAAGACATTTAGTATCGTACAATATATTTTGAACAACAATAAAAACTCAAAGCTGTAGTTATTCAAGTAATAACCATGTATTGTGTCAATTTTGTCGCACCACATGCCTTTTCATAGTAGCTAGTGTAGAACTCTGTCACAACTGTCTCAAATTTCTCAACATCCCCATCTTCAAACCTTGCTTTTTGCAACAAAGGTGCTAGGCGATCAAGTGCCAACCACGCTTTGGCCTTTGCCACCCTTGCTTGTCCTGAAGAGCCTCGATCAGGTGTACAGCTGCATGAAGCTTCCTCCACACCTCAAAATCTGTACCCAGATGACCTCTCTGGGTATGATTAGATAAGAACTTTCTGGATTTTTCACCTCCAAAACATGGTTTGCTAGGAACATTTTCGGTCTTCCCTGATCTTCTCAATCTTCACTTGACCACAATGTAAACCTGCATCTGAAAGCACTTGCTCTAATTTTTTAATAGTTCTTTCACTCTCTAATGCTGGTTTCATATTCCATGAAAATTCGATGTACATGTAGACTAGTTTCTCAATTATTCTAACCAGTGCATGCAAAACACAAATATGAACTCTGATCAAAGGGATAGGAAGAATTGGATCCCAATTAGGATCCACTCCTGGAGCATCACGATTTGGGGCTTCACGCCTATTACTGATTGCATTTAGGCATTTCCATTCTCTCTCTTTTTCTCCTTTGGAGACACCTCGTTCTGTCATGCAATACAGGCAAGGATACTTGGCCATTGCTCCTTGGGAAATACCAAACATGCATTTCAAGGTTTTAAGATCTGCAGCCAGGTGCCATTCAACCTCATATTCACCATATCCTTCTACATAAAGCTTTTCGCCATTCGGATAGTGGAAGGAAGCTGAGTCTAGTTAAAGTATCACTTTAGAATTTCATGGGTCTCTGTTGGAACCTGTTAACAAGAGGCCAGTTAAATTGTCTACAACATTATAACAAGAGGATAGCAACATAATATACTTTTTTTAAAAATGGATAGCACGTCACGTCAAATGCAGCCAGCCACCAAATCTCATTTTTGGATTGTACACTAAAGTGCCTCTCATCAGCATTACTGATACTTGCATCCAAAGATTTATTCATTAAAGTCATGCTAACCCTTTCTAGCTTCGGTCCTTTGATCACCTCACTCTCATCAAGTTTTAAAACAAATTTCAGCCTTCCACCATTGCACTCATGTACACTGATGTCATAAAATTTCACCATAGCCATTTGTAATTTTCGAACATCCATAATGAAATTGTTGAACTCTGTAAGCTCTATGATTTTCTGTTCCTTGCTCTTTTTAGTCACTGTCAATGTACTAGACACGTGACAAGGCTCTCCAACAAGTTCAACCATTCCCAAGTTGAGAATATTTCAAGCTTTGTTCACGTGAAATGGTTTTGGAATGGGAATTACTATTTTTTTCCAAGCTTAGAATTGAAACCTTCTTTAACTTTATTAAACAACATCTTGTAAGACTTTGTGCTTATGCCAGCCATGTCACATATACCTTGTGCATCTGCACGAGTGAATGCTTCACTCACCTCCTGCAAGGATTGCTTTGCTATGTCTGATCGAAGTCTTGCAAACTTAGGATGATGTATTGCTGACTCCACGATGTCTTTTGTCAGAACTTTGCCAAATATATCAGAACCTTACTCTTTTGGACCCACAACATCTGTGACCTTCCTAAAAAGCAACAACGATAGCTATTTCAGTCCATCATTCATCTAACTATACCATCCCCAGACCCGATCCCCCATCTCCAAAAAATGAATTAAAGATGAAAATGAAAAGTGAGTGCTCAAAGAAATTATAGATCACAATACCTGCAAGCTTTTACACGACGCTTCCATTGGCCACCTCCAACATTGAGTTCTTCCAATGGTTTGATTTGTCTCTTACGTAATCAAGCACCCAATTGTGTGTCTTTCAAATATTGTAAATTTTTTGTTGAACTTTTCAAGTTGTTTTCGAAGATGTGCATTCTCACTCTCCAATGTGAAATTATTGATTTCTCGAACTGCCAAAATTTCATTCTTCTCTTTACTAGTGTCCTGCATCTTACGAATAGTCTGCTGCAAATGATCAATCTCTTTTTGTAACCCAGAACAAACTTTTGCTTTGTCCTCATTTGAAGCTTGCAAAGCTGTTGTGATCGATGCCAAGTAAAAATTTGCACCTTCAAGCATTTTTATTCTGACATCTCTATCACTCAAATGTCTTTCAAAGATACTTTGACATTGGCCAAACAATCTTTTCAATATCCAAGCAATCCATTTTCACCCTCACACACAAACTTGAAGAAACTTGTCAATCCAAAGAATGATGGAGATTGAGAGGAGGTTGGATGTGGTGGGTAAATACTACCATCCAACCATAGGTCCATATTTTTCTTTCCTTCATTTTGAAGCTCAGTAATGTGGGCTTCGCATGCTGACCTAGACCAATTTCTCTTACAGTAGGGAGCATAATCGGCTTCTACTTGGAAGTGGATGTCCACCTTTTTCTTCTTTTGTTTCACAGGTTCCATTGCATTGTTCTGTGCTTTAACAACACCAAAAAGCGTCATGAACTCACACTTTAACCAAAAGAAACCAAAGATATTACACTTATCTCCCGTGAAGAAGATTGCTTCATTAAAACCAAAAGACAACATCACTAAAATAATACCTCCTTGTCCATCAAACAACTTTGTTGGTATCCTAGATGCACCAAAATGTAAACAATACTTGTAAGCACAACCCTCACTTGAAAAAGGTAAGAAATGGGATTGTTATTCATGCACAAGCGGCGCATGAAGAACAAATACTTTTCCATCCTTTTTCAAAACTTGCCGCCTTGAGAAGAAGAGAAAATCAAGAACTTCCCGCTCAAAACAATTCGGATTTGGAGTGGTTGTGGTTGTGGAGTCGGGAAGACAATGAGGGAGACAATGAAAGATGATGGGTTGCAGGGACGAAGTTTGGTTCAAGTTTGGTAAGCAAAGTTGGCTTGGTTCCATTCAAAAGTGTAATGAAGAAAGAGAGTGGTGACTTTTTTCAATAAAATAAGGCACCATAGTGGGAATAAAAAACTATACTTCAGAGGCATTGTTTTAAATTAAAAAACACCCTACATGTCAGTTAATGGAATAAAGAACTCAAAAATGATGCATGTACCCTCCAATATTATATGTGGGTTTATTGGATTACTTTGTCCACATCACCATCCCAAGGGATCTCTTACAAGGCACCTTTTTGAGTCCAAATTTTTCCTAATGTGTTGTGGGTGTTGGTGATATGATCATGGCACTAGGTTAAGCTATATAGAGGCATTGTGCTACTCTACCAAATGTATAACATCCATTTTGTTGCCCCCAGTGAGGAGTTTGCTTGGGAATTGAGGTGACTAGGGAAAGGACTCAAAGGCAAGTGTGTGTGTGTGTGTGTGTGTGTGTGTGTGTGTACACGGTTCAAAAATGGCTCAGGATTTTTTAAAATTTATTGGGTTATCGAATGAAGATGTAGGCCAATTTATTGAAGAATTAGAATTTACAGTCTTAATGAAAGATATGGATACTCCAGAAGATTTGCTACAAATCTTGGCTTTTTGTCTTAAAGGAGAGGCTAAGATGTGGATGCAAGTATTTGTACACAATTTTCAAAGTGAGTGCATTCCTCCTTGTTGTGAGCCTAAATACAAAGAAGTGAATGTTGCTTTTTTATCTCAATATGCTAGGGAAAGGGATCCCAATGGGATTTGCAGAGCGCTTTGTAACTATTAACATGCATCTAATCAAGAAATGATCAGCATATGATTCAGTTTGCTGAATTATGGAACAACTAGATTGAAAGTTTGCTGAATTTTAGAACAACTAAAGTTCCACCAAAATGATAAAGAAGGAGAGATTTGTGGCTAGACTTAAACCAAACCTTAGATTGAAAGTGGAACCGAAGAATCCTCTCCGTTTTGATGAAGCTCTCTGGTTTGCTAGAAAAAAGAAAGAAAATGAAGAGACGGGTGGTTGCAAGATCAGGGTGCCCAGTTTTGTCCACTCAGGCACCCTGTAAACAATAAAAAAACAGGCATTTGTTTACCTTTAGTGGCTAATATCTCCTAGTAAATGAAGGAATTTCGTTTCAACCTCTTTTGTTGGAACATCATATTCAAAGTTAGAAATACAGTTGCATAATTTGATTAAGCACTAGATAGTCAAAAGTCCTCATTTTCTTAGGTACAAAGTCAATGTATACACCTTGTCCCAAATTTGAACTGATTCCATAAAATGCTAATATCTTTCACATATAAACTCATATGAGATTCCCACTTTGTACCTTATATCTTCACATAATATGGAGCTTAACTTAATTTTTTGAGAAAATTTTAAGATATTTGTCTATTTTCTTTAAATATTTCAAGGTCTTTAAAGTGTTATATTATACACCACTTTTTGTACCCCCAATAGCTACCACTTAAAATCCTCAATCTTGTAGATCAAAAGAGTGGGTAGATACTGAGACATTAGTAGAATGTGGTGGTTAGTAAAAATTGCAAATCCAATGGTTGGATTTTTAATGATCTCTTTTTCAAAATTCTTCCAGACTATCAGAAGGCCTGCAAATATTAATAATCTAATTAGTAAAATTACATTTTTGATGTGAATCATCTAAAACCTATAAGGACTAGTGTACTTGTAATGGTGCATCTATGGAAAAATAAATTGGATCACTCTAAGTATGGAAAGATCATTTGTTTATCTTTTTTATCATATTTTTGATTAATTTTGATTAATTAGACTAATTTATATTAATTTAAGTTATATTGGGTTAATTTAAGGAGAAGTGTATTTTTTATTATTTTCTTGATCTCATTTTAAGTACCTTGCCCCCAAAATTTGCTCTCCAAGCATTGTCCCAGTCCAGCATAAACTGGATAAAACTGGACACCCTGATCTTGCAACAACCCAGACTTGGGCAATTAAGGTTGTAGGAAGATCCAATAAAGAGGCCTTTCATCAATGAATTCATTCCTATTGCCAAAGAAGAACTATATCCTCCTTAGTTAAAGTGGAGGGATGATTCCCTGAAAGAGGAATTACATGAAGTTGTTGAATTAATGAAAAACATGAGTCTTAATATGGTTGGTGGTGTAGGTAGAGGACGAGGAAGGGGATCAATTGGTGGTAAAGGAGTTGGATCTCAAATCAAATCAAAATGGGCAAGCTCCATGGCAAGGAGGAAGGGGTCATGAAATATATCCAATGAGTGTACAAAACTTTAACTGTGGAGAATGGGGACATTACAATACCTATTGTGATAAACCTCACCACATGGGAGGAGATATGTTTCCTTTGCCTCATAACCTGAACAACAAAGCAAATGACTTTTGTATAGAGATAAAAAACATTTCTCAACCCAGCAGCAATGGTACTACTACTGATGAGAAGGGGAAAGGTAAAGCAATAAGCCTTATCGGTGTGGAAGAGGAACCAGAAGTGATGCCTATAGCAAAGAGAACCATAGCTTCTATTAATGGAGAGGCTGAGCCCAGATCAAAGAAAGGGAACCAAGAGATGACAGAATAGTCAAAAAAGAAAGTGAGGAAGCCAAGAAGATGATTCAAAGTGACAGACTTGCCTTTGGGGAGATTATGACTTGGTGAAAGATCTGGCTCAACGAAAAGCTGATATCACTTTTGGTCAAATGATGGGTATATGCCCAAAACTAAAGAGTGAATGGAAATGAGCAGTGAATCCTAACAAAAAAGTTGTTTTAGAACCATTAAAGGGAGTAATGTTTGTAGAAGAGCTACCTGATATATGTTTGTCTATTGAAGCTTAGCATCAAGGAGGAGGGTTGGGAGAAGCCTATATTGATGGTGGAGCTTAAATTGATGGTGGAGCTCAAATTTGTGTGATCACCCAATCTTGTATGTAAAAACTTAATTTAAAGATTGCTTCTCAATTTGGTTTTAGAATCAGACTAGCAAATCATGCTAAAGTAAAATGTTTGGGCATTGTGACTAACCTAGATGTGGAAGTTTTCAATGTGTATTGTAAAGTCAACTGTCATGTCATGCTAGCAGGATTGGGAGCATATCCTCTCATTCTAGAGAGGCCATGGTTGCAGAAAGTGGGTGCCATTCAGAATTAGGGAAAGGGGATAATAATTTTATACACAAGTGCTAGGAAAGGATGAGCTTTGATATGGTTAATCGTATGGAGTTGAATGAGGAAGAGGAAAGGAGTGTTGTAGAAGAGGAGACATAGAGTGAAAGTGAAGAAGAGGAGCGTGATGATTCTGAGATAGAAAATGGGTAGGTGTCTTTCAAACGTGGAGAAGAAGATCCACAAGAAGTTCAACTTATGGCCATACACGAAGCAGAAGAGGAGGGAAGGCTTGAAACCATGGAGAATCTAATGTAGCCAAAGACCTCTAAACCTCAATTGTAGGAGCTAATAGAGAAGATGCAGAGCACCAGTCTTACGCTGAAGGAGAGGTAAGAGTATCTTGCTATGTTTGCCAAATTTCCTAATCTTTTTATTACTTCTTATGAAGAGATAAGAGGAAATTTTATAGGTGAACCACTCAACATCATTGAGTTTAAGAAAGGTGTAAAATCAGTATTCCAAAAGTTGACAAGGCTAGGACAAGAACATATTCAAGAAGGAAGGGGTACATAAACTTTTAAAAGTTGGTTTTATTTATCAAGTTGAAAATTTAAATTGGGGTAATCCGGCTGTGATGATCAGACCAAAAAAAGATGGAAGATGGCAGGTATGTGTAGATTACAAGCCATTGAATACAGCAACAAAAAGGAACCATTATCCTTTACCTTTGCTTGATGATATTTTGGATAAAGTTACATGCCATGAGAGATATAGTATTTGTGATGGATATTCTGGGTATTTCTAGATGGCCATTGCACCTCAAGTTCAAGAGAGGACAACTTTTATCACACCCTAGGGATGTTTTTGCTTTAGGGTTATGCCATTTGGTTTAACAAATGCTCCTTCCTGGTACTAGCAAAGATTGGATGTTCTTTCACCATTCTTAGATCACTTTCACTTTGTTTAAATTTTCTTGGATGACATTTGTATTTTTAGTTCAATTATTTAACAGGTTAGTTTCAAGGGGTGGGCAGCTGAATCCAAAAAAATGCTTTATTGGACAACCAAGAATCAAGCTTCTTGGGTATATGGTGTCTCAAAATGGGATAGAACTAGATCCACATAAGGTCAATTCTCTCATCTTATTATCTTCTCCTACTTCTACAAAGCAGTTACATACTTTCATTCAAAAAGTGAAATATATGTCAAGGTTCATTCCTTTGTTATCTCAACTACTATATCCACTTCAACAAGCAGATAAAAAGGATCCTCTTCATTGGGATGAGGAATGTGAAGAAGTCTTTGGCAAGGTCAAAGAAGTATTGGGAGAAATTTCAAACATAAAGTCTCCTGAGTTTGATAAGCTTTATGTGAATCCTTCTATTCGACTGGATGCAATAGGAGCTATTCTATTATAAACAAGGAAATGAATCCAGGTATATGAGGCCAATCTATTATGCAAGCAGGGTGAATAATGAGATGGAGAGGAAATATACCAAGTCAGAGCTTGTGTTATCAAGTTTAGTTTACGCTTGCAGGAGGTTCAAATCATACTTGTTACCCAAACCCTTTGTAGTGTTGACTAGTTATACCATCTTACCAAAGCTTGTCAACAATACTAATTTGTCAAGAAGTATGATAAAATGGATAGTTGAGTTGAAAGAATTTGAATTCACATTTTTTATTGAAGAGTCCACACGAGCTTCTTTAGCCGATCTACTCACATACAAAGAGGGCCCAATTTTGGTTAAAAAAAGGTAGAAAAGCAAAGCAAAAGAATGGAAGATCAGTAGCTTGTCAATGCTCATGTACTTTTTTCTTACTCTTTCAAAAGAGTTTAAACCAAGCCACTGGAGGGATGGTGATTCATTAGGACCTCAATGGAAGGCTTCTTGGGCCCTTTTATTTGGCAGTTTAAGGGAGTCAAACCTTTTCTCTTAAGAAGAAACGTTTTCTAATTAGAAGCTTCAAAACGGCTACTTTATTCAAATTTGAATTTTGGGGGGAAAATGGAATTTAAAATCTAGCGGATAAAACCATATCATGTAACATATCTATGGAAAGCTCTTGATGCGTAGATCATGGATCTGTAATCTCCGCTCAAATCGGAGCTTGTATGTAGAAGTTATGGAGGTCCGAAAATTGTAAAATTGCCCCCTCCCCTTTTTGGGGAAAAAAGTGCACCCTTTGACCACTCTTACACCTCTCTTAAAAACCCAACATTTCAGTCCACATGGCAACCCCTCATTTGGCTATTCCTTAATCACCTTGATTAGGCTTGGGCAAATTAAAGGGCCCAAGAAGACCCCATTCACTTCCTAATGCTGGACTCACAAGGAAAAGAAATGTAAATAAAAGTATTTCAGCTGGAGGCCAAAAGCAACAATGAGGTAGAATATTCATCTTTATGTCAAAGTTTAAAGATATGTCTTAATCTTGGAGTTAAAAGGATTGCAATTAAAGGAGATGCTTTGTTGGTAGTCAAACACGTATTGGGAGTGTGGAGAACCAAGCATGCTAATCTCAAGGCCAAAAGCAACAATGAGGTAGAATATTCATCTTTATGTCAAAGTTTAAAGATATGTCTTAATCTTGGAGTTAAAAGGATTGCAATTAAAGGAGATGCTTTGTTGGTAGTCAAACACGTATTGGGAGTGTGGAGAACCAAGCATGCTCATCTCAAAGCTTGGGTAGGACAAGTAAAGAGATTACTTGGATGTTTTGAAGCATGGAGCATTCAATACATCGACAAGAAACAAAATCTCAACCAAGGTGGATGGACCATTGTATCGAGGAAGAGAGTACCTTTATAAGGAAGCATATCTTATGAGACAAGGAAAGTGCCTCAGGATGTGCCAAAATCAAAGAGGTATCACTTTGTTAAGAGATGTCAAAATTTTTGCTTGATTAATGATGTTTTATTCATGAAAGGACCATATTTAGTGTTGAGAAGAATCCCTTAGAGAGAAGAAATCTATCGTATCTTGTAATATGATCTTGAGAGCAATTTAATGTGATTCAACATAGGTATGCTACACCATACTACCCTCAATGCAATGGGATGAATGAAAGATTAATGGGAAATTGATATGCATTTTAAGAAAAAGGACACAATCTCATGCAAAGACTTGGGATTTGGAGCTTCCTTGTGCACTTGGGCTTACAGGATTGCAGTCAAGGATAGTACTCAATCCTCTCCTTTTCATATTCTTTATAGTGTCGAAGTTTTATTACCTATTGAGGTGGAAATGCCAGCCTTAAAGTTCTTATTAAAGGAAAGTGAGGAACCACAACATTTTTTCAGAAACAAGCTTCTTGCAGTAGAAGTAGCAAAGTTGGACATGATGCATGCTGTGGAACACTACCAAAAAACTCAAGAGCAAAATCAACAGAGGGTTAGAGGATTGAAATGGAACATTGCACCAGAGAAGAGTCAATGGATACCGGCTTAAGAAGTATGTAGCAAGGATGATGATGATGATTACCACTACTCAATCAAACAAGGAGAAGGGTGAAGCATGTTCATGTGAAGATAATCAAGAAGAAGATGTTTCCATACGTCAACTATTTAAAGACTGTAGGACATGAATGTCTACAGGCTAAGGGGTGGGCAAAATATGTTAAGCAGATTTTATGAATTCTACCAATGCACAAACTAATGCTAGGGCTGAATGTAGGAAGTCATAGAATAAAGAAAACACCAGGTTTCTATATAGAGCAACTCAGTTGCTAGGAGGTAGTTAGGATGCATTTCTTTTTAGCCATCTGATCATCACTCTTGTACATCTAGCATGATGTAATTGCATTGTTAGGGGGATAGGGGAATAAGATGACATTTTTTCTTGATCCATGTATATCAGGGAAAGGCATGGTGGTGGCACATAATATGATGAAGATTCTCATGGTATAGGGCATTTACATCATCAAGATGAGATGCCATATATTTTTTTGGTGGCCAATCTCTACATGTGTTGGAAGCATGGACAAAGGCTATGGGTGTAAAAATTATTATTTTTCAAAAGTTTTTGGGAAAACCTTTGTGTTAAAGAATGGCATCGCGGATAAAATCGGCACATGAAGAACAAAGAAAAAGTCACATATTGTAAGGAAAATTCTAGAGGATGGAAATAGACAGAAGCTCACAACAACCATCAATGAAAAGTAAGGGTGGTGAGGAAGATGCGCTCGATCTAGTTAAAAAAAAAGAATGGAAGCAAGATACATGCACCACACGATACAGCTGTGGCTCTCGGAGTTTGCACTGGAAGAGGAAAGTATGGTGGAGAAGAAAGAGAGACAACAATCATCACAACTAAAAGACACTGTTTATGGTTGCATGATACGATTAAAAAAGAAAGAACATGGCCACCATGAACTGCAGCCAATCTTTGCTAGAAGGCACGATCGTGAGGTAGTGCAACGAATAAGGCAAAGGACGGTGAGGAGACGCACGCTAGAGGACAAGGAGGCTATAAAAGCATACGTAAACAGTGCAAGAGGGGTAGCATTCCAGAGTGGTTTCTTGTTTTGTGCATATTTTGGTTGATGCTGAGTGTGCTAGTACTGAACGTGTTGTTGACGACGACCCAATCTCTGTGAGAGCTGACTGAGTAAGAGGGCGGGCAGTTTTCTAGCCATTTTTTTCGATTGGTGATATTTGGCTTGGTAGTGTCACAGGTGATGAAATGCAGTTTGCAAATCTTGAGCCTTATGAAGATCCACATACTGTGGATATTTATATTCCTCTTATGGAGTCAGCACCACTCATTGTAGGACGTGAGCAAACTCATGAAGAAGTTAGTCATGAAGAGGAGGAATTTCCTATGCTAGAATAGATTTAGACACTTGTAGTTTCAAACAATTTTTGGTATTTAAATCCTCATTGGGGGTGTTCAAGGATTTCTAGGTTTTGAGAGTGTTTTGAACAACGTTTGTTTGTATTCAAAACTAGCATCACAAATCTTTTTGAGGAGCTTGCGTTTTGAGATTGGTTCAAAAAATTAGTCAAATTTTGTCACTATTGAAGCATTTATACGAATTATCTCATAATTAGACTTGTTTTTTTAATCAATGAAGATTAATTTAATCATGACATTGAAGTTGTGCGGTAAAAGTAGTTATATTTTGCTTTCTAGTAGTAAACGATAGCAATAATTTTGTATTCAAAAAAAGTAAAGCTCTTTGTTGTGAGTCTCTAATGCAACTTTTGTGTCATGTTTTTTTGTTTGAAATATTCTAAGATTTTGTAGTTGATAGGCTTGTACTTAGACATCAAATAGTGGAAAATTTGGCAAATTTTTAATTTAGCGAATGAATCACTTGCAACAAGTATGTTTTAAGTTAAGCAAAAAAGTCTCTTTTTAAAGTTCTACTTTATTGGGCATGTCAAAGATTCTTTTAGTGCTAGATTTGGATTGTTTTTAAAGGATTTTTTTGGTCTCTCAAAACTACAACTCACGACCGGTTGTATTTTCAAATGGCTGGGTGTTTTTTGATGATGTGGAATGTGGGGGAATTTCAAATACGACTATTAAAGTGGAGTAAATAAGATTGAAAGTGTAGATATCAGAGTGATTATGCTAGTAGGGGTTTTAATAGCTAGAAAAAGAATCCTAGTTCAAAAATTAGAGAGATCCCCTACTTTTAAGCCCAAAAGTAGGATTCATTATGAGCTTTGTATTCTTAAGCCTCAATAAAACTATTCTTAATTCCTTAAAATTAGGGATCTTTACAAGGCCTTTTTTATCCTCAAATACCCCCTAATGTAAAGCTCTATGCATAAGGCTCTATGCATAGAGCTTTATGCATAAGGCTCTGGGCTCTATGCATAAGGCTCTATGTGCAGGTTCTATGCATAGAGCTTTATGCACAAGGCTATATGCATAGACTTTATGCATAAGGCTCTATGCATAGAGCTTTATGCATAAGGCCTTTATGAATAGATATTTATGAATGTTTTATGCTTCAAGAAATTGACTCTTATGTATGTATTTGGGTTGAGTTGTATGTATAGGCAATGTCGATCGACCAATTGTAAGACCCAGATTCACAAAAATTTGCTCTTTATCAACGAATAGTATGGGTCGCAGGCTTGGACACAATTCACTCAGACACGAGTATGGTTTAACAAAACCTTTTCACATATACAAAGTTTACTCTTTATGCATTTTGTAAACCTTATCGTTTAATCTTATATGCAGGTCACCTTACCGTCAGGCCAATCGACTCCATATAGGCAATTTACCCCAAATGGCCATCTCCATGAGGGCAATCCACTCCTTTGATAGGTGTAGGTTCGAGTGGTGCAAGTGCAAGTGGTGTAGGCCCACTACGTTATTGTTGTGAGGATGAGTCTACACCACCTACATCGACTAAACCCAACCATGACAGCCATATAGTAGGGAGTCTAGGGGCTAGTAGACATGCTAGTGTAGGGGAGTAGGTTGCTTTTACTTTGGCAAAACAACACTAGGCCTCCTGAGTCATCTCCCCAATAGGGGGCTTTTCATCCGCTCATTTTGAGCCACCCCTGAGGAGATCCATCCCACTGTTTGATCCACGCACCCTATCATACAACATGGATGTTGATGGTTCCCTTATGAGAGATGCACGAGGGAAGCAAGTCATGAACCACATGCATGTACTTGCTAACCTGGAGTCCACGAACTCCTTTAAAAAATGGAAAGCATAGGACGAGCTCTCAAAGAAATATATCATTGATGTGCTCAAGGCAGAGTTCATCGTTCCACATGTGGACCTTTGCTTCTTGGAGGAGTGGATGAAGAGAAGAATAAAGCTTTCGCTCTCTAATAGGAGAGCAAACAGCAAGAGAGAAACAAAGAATAATTTGGAAAAGCCTAGCGTTTTCTCACAAAGGAGGAGTGGAGGCATGCGCGAAGCTTCATGGGAAAGCACCCATGTGCTTTTCAACAACAAGTGGCGACAAGTGCTTCCCGACTACGAAAGCGAGGGGCTTCACACTTTGGCTAGGGAGGAAAGTCCTCCTTTATTGCTCGTTTCGTAAGTATCTATTTTACTAATCATTTCCTTCTCCTCTTTCTTTTTGTTTTGTACTATATTCTTTTCTTTAACTAATTATATATTTTCTTAATTGTTTTTTGTAGAGGGAGGTTGTTGGGCATGACCCAACAAAACAGGAGTATGATTATGGATATAGAGCCCTCCATCCACAATTATGGGCGTTGATGCATACGTGAGGCATACTCTTGGACTAGTCCATTTTGGGGACTCAAGCAGATGAGGTAAGTAGTGAAACAACCCTTCTCTTTTTTTTCTGAGAAAAGATCCTTTCATTAGTTATAAAAAACGCCCGTAGGGCGACAAAAGATCCTCTCCTGCTCACAAGAAAAACAGAGTAGAGAACAAAGCAGGGCAGCCAGGGAGACTCTCCCTAGGTGCTGCAAAGTACAAGTATCAGTACAAAGAACTGAATGGCTATATCATACAATAGGGGGGAAAAGCCAAACAGGTGGCCTGTAGTGCCAGCGGGGGGACCCCGCGTGAAGGGTATAGAAGGGGCCACTGCGCCAGGTGGTGTGAAAGGCCTAGCGTCGCAAGATCACCTCATCCAAGTCGCCCCGCCAAGTCGCCCCGAATGTGGTCATACTGTCCCCGCAAGGTGTGCATCAACTCCTGCCAAATCCCCCGAACAGTCTCTACCGGTGGCTCCAATCTCCCCTCAAAGGCCCTGAAACACCAGGCCTTCCAGGTGAACCAGATGGTGATGCTGCTAAGGAGCTCCCATCGTAGATCCCTCTCCTGTGTCCAGCTGGCAGACGAGAAATCCGATGAAGGAACAAGGCGAGGCTGGCCCCTAATGAATCTGATGGCCTGGCTGTCCTCCTCCGTCTCATAGCCCATAGCAGGCCCTGAGACGAAGTCGACCAAGGAGCGGCACCCCACGTATACGTACCCTCTGGAGAGAGGGGGACCAGAATACGCAGCATCCACAGCCAAATCTGCTGCACCTAAGGGCAGTCCTAAAGGCAATGTCTCTGTGTCTCCATAGGGTGGCCGCATCGGACGCAGGCCGCCGGAAGACTGTTGTAGACAAGCCAGGTGCCAACTGCTGAGCCCCTGTGGGGTGGGCGACCAGCCACCACTGGAAAGTTGAGATCCTGCGGGCCTGTCGACTCGCCTAGAGCCGGGCCCAAAAATCCTCCAGAAACTCCTTTGAGAGTCCTTGTAGCCGCCAATGCCCCGCTGCTGCAGCTGGAGAGACCATCCTCCTCGCCGTCAAAATATGTCGTCCCAACCGAACAGTATACTGAAAAAATGTAATCTCTGTGGCCTCAAGGGATGCATAAGGATCATGCCACTCGTACTCACCAAGGTCCCCCACTGTAGCCGGGCCAAGGGGCGCGCTGCATATGCCCATATGCGCCAATCCGGGAGCACATCTGTAGGGTTTGGGTCAATATGCCACTTCCGAGAAGCGACGGTCACTACCCGTGTCCTCTGAAAGGTGCACTCTGCAACCAAAGGCGACTCCACCTCCACTCTCTGAAGTCTACCCTCATCCTGAATCTCATAGTAGAGACATCTGCCATCCTCAGTGCAAGCTCTGACAGCAATCAGGATCTCCAACTATGTAAAGGCTCCCATCCACCGTGGGGCCACTAGCTCGATAGGCGTGAACCACTCCTCTGTTGTGAGTGCCTCCTGAATGTCATCCCTCATAATCAACCCCCCTCTGAAGTGACTCAACCTTTCCACCTGGATCTCCTCTGGTAGACTGCAAAAGGCCTGCCAGTCTCCAAAGCTACGTGCTGGGCCTGCCGCCAAAGGTCCCCAGGCTAGACGAGGCCGAGAACCCAGCATATGACCCTGCTCTGTGCGAACCGTTGGGCTCGAGATGAGCGGCTGTCTGGCCTGCTCCTCAACACAAGAAGGAGGTCACTGAGCCCCCGGTCTCAGCAGCTCCCAAGCTCTCAGGATGCTCAAGGCAAATCTGTCCTCCCATCCTCTACTGAGGCCTGTCCTCCTTATCTCTATGAAGATCCATCGAATCTCTGGTGCCCAAGTGCCCCCTCTGCTGGGGGGGAGCCCGAGCGTGTAGCAGCCGCCTGCAAGAGAAGCTCTTTCCAAGGCTCAGCGCCTGGAAGCAGCCCCCGAACAATAAGCTTCCCCAATAAGGCTCTACTCTGATCGACTGGATTTATAATGCCCAAGCCTCCCTGAGCCAGCGGAAGTGTAATAACTGCCCATGCAACCTTTGCCCGAGCTGGCTGACCGTCCCGCCCAGACCAAAGAAAGTTCCTGATCAGCCTCTGTACCTGGCTGATGCAAGAGCTCGAGAAGATCCAGCAAGACGTAATGTGCCACACAGCACCTTGATTTGCCACCACCACCCTCCCGGCCAAGGATAGTCGAACTGTACTCCAATACAAAAGCTTCTGTCAGAAGAAGCGGGGCAATCTGCTGCTCAGGTGACAAATCTAGTCCAATCTGGCATCCCAAATACCGCACTGCTGTGCCAGGAGGAATCCATCTAAAACCGGGGTACGGGCTCCATGCCGGAGTGGGAGCGCTACTGATCCAAAAGGCCACTGTCTTGCGCCAATTGATCAATGCTACTGAAGCTGCACTAAAAACCTGGAGCGACTGCTCTGCCCGAAGAAGATTGGCCTCCTGGCCATGCAAACATAAGCCCGTGTCATCAGCAAACTCAGCATCGAGCAGGTCCTCCCCCGAACTAGGAGCTGGACCAACCTCCTCTACTGTCAAATACATGCTCATAGCCTCCGCAAAGAAGAGAAAAAGAAAAGGGACGAGGGGACACCCCTGACGGACTGATCCTGGTCAGCTCAAAACTCGGCCCCCGTCCTCCTGCAAATCAACACCTGGCTGCAAGCTGTGGAATACAGAGCCGCCACCCCTCTAATCCAACCTGGCTCAAAGCCCAGGCAAAGCGTAGTGCCCTCTAAGAAACCCCAATCGACTCTATCGTATGCCTTCTCGAAATCGAGAAGCATCACGACCAAGTCCTCACCACCAAGAAATCTAGCTCGGGCCGTCGCCTCCCAGAAGGTGAAAATGTTGTCAAGGATACTACGCTCCTTGACGAATCCTGTCTGGGTAGCATGAATCAACTCCCCCAGGTAGGGCTCCTCAAACTCAAGGCCTTTGCTAAGACCTTGTAGATAGTATTGAGGATAGTAATAGGTCTCCAATGCCGAATATCATCTGATACTCCCTCCCCCTTAGGGATAAGAATGATCAAGCCCTCTGAAAAGCTCTGTGGCATCACCCCAGTGTCCAAAACATACTGAAAGCCCTTGCAAAGGCCTGGCCCCAAAAGGTCCCAATAGCGCATAAAAAAGGTAGGCGTCAGCAAGCTCAACCTCTGAGAGAGGCGCACCAAGGACTGTACGCAACTATGGCACGGCAGGACCCTCAAGGCCTCAGCAAGCTCAACCTCTGAGAGAGGCGCACCAAGGACTGTACGCATACGATCTGTGACCCTCCTCTGCACATGGGCCCACACCGTCTGTCTGCAAGCATCCCGAGCCTCATTGGCTAGCTCCACTGAAAGCAGGTCTCTATAGAACCCAGTGGCAATGGCTCTGATCTCCCCGGGCTCGGTAGCTACAAACCCGTTCGGCCTCCCAAGCTGACGGACTCTTGCTCGAGCATGGCAGGGTCAAAAAACTCCCCAGTCGCTCTATCCCCAAGTTGCGTCCACTGAGAGGCCTGGCGACGATAGTAAAACTCATGTCTCTACTCCTCTGCTCCTCTGCCTCTCTAACCTCCTCGCGTGCCTGGCTCAGCTGGGACGCCACCCACTCACATGCAGGCTGCTGCTCCTGAAGGCACTGAAGCGAAGCAAGGCTACGTCTCAGCCCCGCTGCTCCCGCTCACGAATCTCTCCTAGCCGTGTCAAAGCTGCAGCGTGCAGAAAAGAGCTAAGCTCTATGAGTCCCTGGGCACACTGGCCTGCTGCAGGGTGGTTGCAAGATCAGGGTGTGCAGTTTTGTCCACTCAGGCACCCTGTAAACAGTAAAAAAACAGGCATTTGTTTACCGTTAGTGGCTAATCTCTCCTAGTAAATGAAGGAATTTCGTTTCAAGTTATTTTGTTGGAACATCATATTCAAAGTTGGAAATATAGTTACATAATTTGATTAAGCATTAGATAGTCAAAAGTCCTCATTTTCTTAGGTACAAAGTCAATGTATACACCCTGTCCCAAATTTGAGCTGATTCCATAAAATGCTAATATCTTTTACATATAAACTCATATGAGATTCCCACTTTGTACCTTACATCTTCACATAATATGGAGCTTAACTTGATTTTTTGAGAAAATTTTAAGATATTTATCTATTTTCTTTAAATATTTCAAGGTATTTAAAGTGTTATAATATACGCCACTTTTTGTACCCACAATAGCTACCACTTAAAATCCTCAATCTTGTAGATCAAAAGAGTGGGTAGATACTGAGACATTAGTAGAATGTGGTGGTTAGTAAAAATTGCAAATCCAATGGTTGGATTTTTAATGATCTCTTTTTCAAAATTCTTCCAGACTATCAGAAGGCCTGTAAATATTAATAATCTAATTAGTAAAATTACATTTTTGATGTGAATCATCTAAAACCTATAGGGACTAGTGTACTTGTGATGGTGCATCTATGGAAAAATAAATTGGATCACTCTAAGTATGGAAAGATCATTTGTTTATCATTTCATCATATTTTTAATTAATTTTGATTAATTAGACTAATTTATATTAATTTAAGTTATATAAAGTTAATTTAAGGGCAAGCATATTTTCTATTATTTGCTTGATCTCTTTTTAAGTACCTTGCCCTCCAAAATTTGCTCTCCAAGCATTGTCCCAGTCCAGCAGAAACTGGAAAAAACTGGATACCCTGATCTTGCAACAACCCTGCATCCTGGTCAGAGCACTGACTATCATCCCAGATTCTCTCAATGTCCTTTGCGAGACTAGGATCTGTAAGTACCCTCTCTGGGATCCTCAACTGCAAGCTGGGCTCCCGTGTCCTCTCCTCAAGTGTCAAAACAACTGGCGCATGATCTGAAAATGAGGTGCAAGCGTGAATGCCAACGGAGCCCCCTCGCTCCTCTAACCAGTCTCCCACATAAAAGCGATCAATCCATGATAGATTAGTCCCTCCCTGCCCGGCGATCCAATCGAGAGAAACTAAGACTGTCCTGAGAGCGGGAGAAGGTCCCATGCTGCCATGCATCAGTGATCCTCAGTGACATGCAAAATCGCTCCCAAGTTGCAGGCTCTGTGCCGTGCACTGTAACATGACTGCCTCCCACCCTATCAGCCAGGTCCTCAAGCATGTTGAAGTCACCCTCAACACACCAATGTGCGGCCTCTGGCAATGCATCCGTAACCTGGGTCCAGAACTCTGCTCTGGCACTAGCATGGTTGGGCGCATAGACGTTGAGCATGCCCACTAGCTCATCATGCATCCTCAAAATGACATACTATGCTCTACCAGGCACAATGATCCCTCGATCCACAATGGCCTGCCGCCATACATCTGCAATGACCATGCATACTCCTCCCTGTCCACCCAAAGGACCAAACCCGACAGACCAAAAGGTGTCCCATCTACAAGCATCACCGAACCATATCTCCGGATCTTGCTCTCACCCAAGTGGTGTTCCTGCATCATCAAAATATCAATGTTGCCACCAACCAGGCATCTCTGAAGCTCCTGCCTAAAGCAATCACGATAGCGTATATAATGTGCTCCGCCAAGGCCTTGTACATTCCATGAGATGATCCTCATAGATGACCTGCTGAGGTGGATGCTCTCTCAGTCGTACGGCGGGCCTTTGCAAGCGGCTTAGATGGAGAATAGTCCCCATGCGAGCGGCTATGAATCTGCCCACCCGGTGTACTGCAAGAATCACGGATCAGGCTGTGTCCCATGGCGACTGCCTCCCGCTCAGACACAGCAACCTCGTGTATACATACATATCCAGGGTCGCGTGCTAAGTCTGCCACTATGCGAACGACCAAATGACGAATCCCTGAGGCATCCACACTCCTGGGATCCAAGAAAAAATGAGCCAACTCCCATAGTCGGCCTATCACATCTGTCACCTCCAGATCGCTCACATGATGAGAGAACTCAACTGCCTGAGTCTTCAAAGTGCTAAGAGCGAGCTCTAGAGTCCACTCCCGGTCGCATGGGCCACATAGAGGGGGCCATATAGAGGGAACGAGAAGGCCACCGTTGAATCAAGTGCCTCCTCCCCGCGGGCCGGAGGAATCACTACATGAACTTTGATGGGTGCTAGCTCATGGGGGCCCTCTGCTCCAAAAAGCCGTGTGAAGGCGTAATCAAAAGCCTCCGAGCGCTGTCTAGTGCCGAGGCGACTCAGCCGATTGCGGATAGATGATATCCGTGAAGCCCGAATCGGCATGGTAAGTCTCCTCTATGGTGCTCGAGCAAGGTCGGTGCTCAGCGCCCTCCGGGGACTGCAGGTGAACGCCAGGGGACTGCCAGGGCCTCCCGGGGAGGTGAGACGGGCGGGGGGGAGGAGGGGGGGCGAGGGGGGTGGAGAGGGAGCCGCTACCGAAACTGACTCGGGGATGGGAGGAGGCGAAGGTGGAAGCGAGGCGGTGGGGGGGGGGGACGGGGGTGGGGGGGTGAAGGAGGGGGTGCTTGCATCTACTGGTCCTCAGTCGTCACGCAGGGGTCTCCTCCTGGAGGGGAGCAAAGCTGTTCCTCACGGGAACCGAGTGATGCTGAGACTGTGGCTGCTGCTATAGCGGTCTCTGGGCATGCTGCTGTGGCTGTCTCCCTCCTCAACGACGCCCCTGTCCAGGCTGCCACTTCGAGGTCTCTATGGCCTGAGCAGGTGTCCCGAAGGCTGCCTACTGTGGGCGGGCCATCAGGGGCCTACTGCTGCGCTGAGGGTCGGGGTCTCCTGCGAGGGCAGGCCTTGGTGACCGACCTGCTTGCAAATGAAGCACTAGTTCGGGAGCCCCGAGAACGCCACTCTCTGATCAATCCATCCCCCCCTATCCTAGGTAGCTGAATGACCTTCGGAAGGGAGGAGATGTCAGACACCAAAACTCTGATCGAAGGTAGCCCAGCTGCTCTGGCCACCACTGAAGCTGCTGTGGGGCCAATCTCTAGTACCAAACCCACCAATGCTCCTAGCCTAGAGAGGAGCGCGGAAGATACTCTCGGCAGAGTCCAGGGAAGCAAACTGTAACATGGAAAAGACGCTCTCCCTGCTCGGCCGTCGCTGCTGGGTCAAAGCCATGCTGCCAAGGTCTGAAGAAAGCCCAAGCACCCCTGATGTCAAGGGGACTCATGGCTAGGACCTTGGCCACGCTCTGGTCTCGAATTCAATCTGGTAATGTCCACGGCCCAGTAGCTGAACGTCCAGTATCTTGCCCACATCTGCAAGAAGGCGGACCTGGAGAAGATCCCGGATCTCCCCTCTGCTGGGGCGAGTGCCGACTATACGGCAAATGGTGGAATGAGCCTGGAGGCGTTCCACCTCTGCGGTGAGGCTCGCTTCCTCTTCTGGCGAAAGAGAAAGCCTGATGGGGGTGTCCTTAGGGGGCGGGCAAGGGGGCTGCGAGGGAGTCCCTCTAAGGGGAGACGGGAGGAGCCTCCATCAGAGTCTGAAGCTATGTGACATGTCGAAGGCGGAGCATGCGGAGAGCCTGCTGGAACCGAGCTGCACACAAAGAACAGAGGAGGAAGGCGGAAGGCAAAAAATGAAGAAAACCCCAGGGAGAACGAAAAATCAAAAAAGGAAAAGAGGCGGGGGGAAGGCAGCGAGGACAAAAACCCTAGGGGGAGGCGGCTACAGCGCAAAGAAGGGGGGGCGGGGGGAAGAAGAGGCGACAGCGGCGGCCGAAGGGGGGGCGGGGCGCTGAAGACAGACGGGGGGCGAAGAAGAGGAGCTGGAGCAGGGGGCGGCTGCGCAGCAGCGCTGGGGTGCGCAGAACAGCCAGGCGGGGGAGGGGGGGTAAGCACGATGGCAAGGGGGAGCAATGCGAAGGCGGAAAAAACAGGGGGGTCGTGCGGTCAGCGCGAGCAGGGGGGCGAGCGAGAGCTTCAGCGAGCAAACAACCCTTCTCTTATCTATATCTAATTGTCTTTTATTATTTTACACTTATCTTGCTCTTGTTTGCATGTATGTAAAATGAAGGGGAAGAGGAAGAGGAAGATTCAGACTATGAGCATGAAGTGGGAGAAGGAAGCGAAGAGGGGGACGAAGAGGATAATGAGCACTCGGAATCCGATGAGGATTCCGAGTAGCCTCTTCTATTTGATTTATTTTTTGTATATATGGCCAAAGGTTTGACAGTTCGATAAATATAATACATATTGGGCTCACTTGCATTCTTCTCAATTTTTATCTTTTTCAAGTTTATGTTTATATCATAAATCTGTGACTCTGTTTTAATTTTAAATAAAGAGTTGGGCCGCCAGACTGGGGAGTCCTGCTGCACAGACTCCCCAATCTGCCCTAGCTTTTTTTTTCCACACAGTTCTTTCCCTATGCAGCAATGAAAACAACAGTTTTCTTAGCAACGAAATGGGCTCGACATCTCTCTACCCTTTTAGTTATAAAAGCGCTGCTACACCCTCATTCTATTGTAGTGAGTGCTATGTAATAAAAAAACATTATATGTAGATGTGGCTGATGTCAAAGACTTGGACTCAATGAGAGAGTTTCTTGCCATGGATTATTGTGGAGCATGTGCATTATTATTACAAATAAATCATCATCATGGGGGACATCTATCACCGCTGTCACACTAGCCAGCTAGGACTCTCTCTCTCTCGGAAAGGATTAGTAATGCATACATACAAAAGCTTATGGAAGCTATGCCGCTATGCAAGCCTTATACAAACTATGCCGTTATGTAAGCCTTATGCAAGCTATGCTAAAGCTTATGCATAAAACATGCATGAGGCCTTATGCATGAGGCCTTATGCATAAAGCACTATGCATAAAGCATGCATGAGGCCTTATGCATAAAGCTATGCGTGAGGCCTTATGCATAAAGCTATATGCAAGCCACGCTAGCCTAAACTAAACCGTACCCCGGCACTATGCATTAAGCATGCATGCATAGAGCTTAATGCATGTATAGATTAAGCTCTATGCATGCATAAAGATCTATATGCATAGAGCTTAATGCATGCATAGAGGTCTATGCATAGAGCTTAATGCATGCATAGAGCTTAATGCATGCATAGAGGTCTATGCATAGAGCTTAATCTATGCATTGAGCTCTACGAATAAAGCTTAATGCATAGATTAAGCTCTATTCATAGATTAAGCTCCATGCATAGAAGACCTACAAAACAAAACCCCTCTTTTTGGTAGATAAAAATAGAGGAAAGAGGATAAAAAAATAGAAAAGAGAGGATAAAAAGATAGGAAAGACAGGAAAGCACTTATCTCTTTTTGGTGATATTGAAAGACAAGATTAGAAGACCTACAAAACCAATAAAAGAGTGAGGAAAGGATTAGTAATGCATACATACAAAAGCCCTAAGAACCTGATGCATCAAAATCGAAAAGAGAGAAAAGAGAGAAAAGCATTTACCTCTTGGTGAAGTTGAAAGAGAGGTTTATAAGACCTACAAAACAAAACAAAAAGTTGAGAAAATAATTAGTAATACAAAACCCTAAAAGTGTGAATAGCATGGATACACAAGGAGGTTTAGGCCTTATGCATAAGGAGGTTTAAGTATAAGCCTCTTACAAAAGTGTGAATAGCATGGATACACAAGGAGGTTTAGGCCTTATGCATAAGGAGGTTTAAGTATAAGCCTCTTATGCATGCATAAGGCATGCATAAGAAAGAGAGAGAGAGAGAGAGAGAGATAGAGAAGAGAATACCATTCAAAAATTTTAAACATAAGAAGCTTATGCATCAGAGAGAGAGAAAGAGAGAGTGAAGAGAATACCAATCAAAAAGCCTAACTCTAAACATACCATTCAAAAACCATGAATATATGAAGAGGTGGGAGAGATAAGTGGGATAGAGATTACCTTGTGAAGAATCGTCCTTGGGAGGAGACTTGAGAGGAGAGGACAAAGGGTGAGGTGCAACCATCATGAGGAAGAGGTATAACACAGGGAGCAGAGGGGAGGGAAGCAAAAATAGTTGCAGCGTCGACGCGCGGGCGGGATTATTCGAATTTTTTTTTAACAGAGCGCGTCTATATGCGAGTTTATAAGCACGTCTATATCAGTATAGATGTACTTATAGATGTGTCTATAGATGCGAGTATAGACGAGCATATAGTCGCATAAACCCCGCCAAATCGCAAATTCACCCATGGCCCCTCTCACTTCCATCTCTCTCTAGTTTGCGCGTCTATGTTGCGCGTCTATGTTCTCATTCTCTTGTAGTGTTTTTTCTCCTACCTATACATAAAACTATCGTCCTTTCTCTTCCTTAACCCTATGGACAATCCTGGCCACCACCATCACTGCTACTTAGATCGATGAATTCATATACGTAGCAAATGATGTGCAAGAGTAGGGAAATAAGTAGATACATGCAATGAAATACATTATTGCTTGTAGTTAAGTCAAAGGATACTTTCCCTACCCATGGAAGAGGTCTTGCATACCCAGCAGAGCAGCCTTGCCTGTTTGTCTCCCCTGCAAATAAATTTGTTTAAAGATATCCTATAGGCTACACTAATAGAAAATGAGATAAAATATATATGCAAAGATGTAACCTCAAAGAAATCCATAGCGTCCACACATATAGTTTCATTCTATGGGTTTTAAAAAATCTTAGGTGGTGGTCTATCATTTAGAATCTTTATCCCCTTTAAAAAAATAAAATTGTCTCATCATTGCCTATTAAAAAGTAATCAAAGTATGGAAATTCACGACAACAAGTCTACTATCTAGAAAAACAACGATTTTAACTAAAAGATTATAGAGGATTCATGATCAAGATAATTACCCTTCAACATCATTAATTTGATCATAAACTTTTTAACTAATTAACAAACATATAAATCATGTGCTCAATTATTATCATCCATGCTCAATTCTTTATTACTTTTGTGTAGAAAATAGAGAGGTTAGATCTTGGCCTCAATCGAAAGGTGTTTATTATTTATTGCCAAGAGATTGGATCCCAAATTCCAATCCCTTGCTAACAATATAACTTATTACCTATATGTTGTCTCAACAATACAACATAACCAAATTCAACAATACAACATAAACAAATATAACTTATTACCCATATGTTGTATGAACAATACAACAAAACTTATTACCGATATGTTGTATTAACAATACAACATAACTTATTACCTGGTGTTTATTGCCGAGAGCAATCCCTTGAATAATTATTCTTTTATTCTATGCCGGCGGTGATTGCAGAAAAGTGTCCCTTGCCGAGAGAATTGCTATGCCGGTGCTTATTGCGGGAAAGTGTTGTGTCTCGTGTGTGTGTGTGTGTGTGGGGGGCGGGGAGGGGGGGCATAAAGCCCATGGTTGCAAACTTTCCATAGTGTCCATAAAGCCCAGTAGCGCACCCATGAGAAGAAAAGAGAAGCTACCGGCGTGCCACCACGGAGATCGTGGAAGCTCGTGGGACTCGGTTGGCTCATCTTACGTGAGTATTTACTCATTTTTGGGGGATTTTTTTTATTTCTTCAATTTATCTTCTCCCTACATTTGGATTAATCGTCTTTTCCACCACCAAGATGACCGATGCATATGCCAGAAGAGATTTGCCCGTTCAGAAACCCAAGGCAATGGCAACAAATGTTTATACAGACCAGCAACTGTAATATCAAATAGCCTCAAGGGATGGCATGAAGAATCAAAAGAGGAGATAGTCCAATCCTGCAGAGGCGATCTCGAATTTCCAATAGTGGAATCGGCAAAAAAAGGCTGAAGCATCTGAATTATATCACGCCAAAGATGACGATAATGAGGTCCCAAGCCATAATGTGCAGCAGCCTGTGGAAAAGAAAGAGGGGAGCCATCAGGATGGATGACATCTCCCATAGAGGTAACACCCTTTGAGTGGAGAAAATATGAACGCCGGGGTTCTTGCACTGCCAGGGAAACTGAAAATGCTTTGGACCAGTGGATGCTCTCAGCGCGGAGAGAGTTGCCTTGTAAGGAGCCACAACCATTCCATTTTAAATTTGAAAGGACAAGCTTCCAATCAGCAAGTAAGCCAGAAATGAGAGGACAGCCTTTAATTTTGCCAGTAATGTAGCCAAGAATAAAATCCCAATGAGTAGGTTGCCAATGGCCAAAAGCCGAAGTCGTCAAATGAAGTAACAAATGACGAATCATCGCTGTCCAAGGCTGAGTGCCTTCTAGAAATTGAAGCATCAGTTTACCTCTGTTGTGGGCAAGAATATGCACCTGTAAATTAAGGATATTCAAGCCTCCATGCATTTTAGGGGTACACAAACGATTTGCCGAAAGCAAACGTACACTCTTTTTCCCTTGCTTCGACCTCCAGAATATCTCCAAGATGGTGGACATAAATAATTTCAGCTCCCCCTTAGAAAACCTGATGAGAGGAAGGTAGAACTGAATACAGGCAACCAAGATGGATTGGAGAATCCGTAAACAAACATGCAATGGCCATGTTGCAAGTTTCCAGTATTCTAACTTTTTCTTGAACTTTGCCAAGACCCAATCTGTTTGTTGACGGCGAGTGACTGTCCATCCCAAAGGATATCCCAAAAGTCGAATCAAATGAGTGGAGTGAACTATTTCCTCTGGCCATAGCAAATTATGCCACTGTTTTGAATGCAGAGGCAACAATTTAGATTTCTGAAAATTGATTTGTAGGCCAGCCGCAAGTGCAAACAAAGAAAGAGCTTGCATCAAAGTAGAGAGATCCTGATGTGTGTTGCGAGGAAGAAAAAAAGAATCGTCAGCATATGCCTGACCAACTGACGTCTATTCTGAATGTCCAATCCATGAAGACTGCCAGTATCAACCAAATGATCTATATAAAGAAGCATGGGATGCGTCGCTATAGCATACAAAAGAGCACTTAAAGGGCATCCCTGCCTAACTGAACGATGCAAAGTCCATGATTCTGAGAGATCTCCTGACAATATACAAGCCGCCTGGCTATCAGCATAAAGCCAGTAAATGATATTCTGCATTTTTTCTCCAAATCCCAGAGCACGCATGGTTTCTTGAATGAACCCCCATTTAATAGTATCAAAAGCCTTAGCAATATCCACTTGCAATAATAAGACATCCTGCTGCGTGTATTTGGCATATTCAATGCCAATACAAGCATTTGCAATGTTATCTGTAATGTGCCTGCGAGGAATAAATCCATACTGTGCAGAATGGAGTCCATCATTCCAGCAACCCTTAATGCGATTGACAACCATTTTACTGATAATCTTGTATATCACCGGCATAAGGGTAGTTGGTCTCCAATCTGCCAAAGACTGACATAAGTGTTTTTTAGGCAACAGCTTCACTAATCCTTTTTTCCAGGAAGCTGGCATTTGCCTTGTCTCCCAGGCAATGTTTACCATACGCAGCAAAGGTAATTTGAGGGTGTCCCAATATGCAAGAAAAATTTCAACTGTAAGGCCATCCCATCCTGGAGCTTTCCATCGGCCACAAGACCTGATTGCATCAGACAGTTCTTGTTCAGAGAATTTTGTTTCTAGTTGTTGCGCCTGAGTAGCAGAAAGGATGGGGGATACATGCTGTAATAACCGATGACGTGCATCACACACTTCCATGGCGTGAGAATCGTCCTCACCAAATTGAGAGGAGAAATGGGTAACACAAGTCGCAGCCAATTGTGTGTGTGTGTTTGTTTATTTACATTTATAGATTTATACATACATATATACATTCATGTATATATATATATATACACATGTATATATATATATACATGTGTATATATATATATATACATGAATGTATATATGTATGTATAAATCTATAAATGTAAATAAACAAACACACACACACACACACATACACACCCGCACATGCACTAATGCAAATGCACACTCTCTCCTCCCACACAAACTATCTCCAACATATAAATTCTCTCTCTCTCTCTCTCTCTCTCTCTCTCTCATGCACACACTCCCTCTCTCTTCACACACACTCTCTCTCACACATAGAAACTCTTTCTCTCTCAGGCTCTGACATGCATGCATACACACACACACACACTCTCTCTCTCTCTCTCTCTCTTCACACACTCTCTCTCTTAGACATGCATGCATACTCTCTCTCTCTCTCTCTCTCTCTCTCTCACACACACACACACACACACATTTAAATAGATTTACACACACATATATAATTTTAATTAATTAAATTTTAGATTAAATTTTAATGGTAGGAATGTGTGGTGAGGTGTGCTCACTCTCAAATAATTTATGTATCTTACATGTAATGTTTCTCTCTCTCTCTCTCTCTCTCTCTCTCTCTCTCTCTCTCTCTCTCTCACACACACACACACACACACATTTACACATGCACATGCACTAATGCAAACACACACTCTTTCTCCCCAACACAAACTCTCTTTCTCCCCACACACACTCTCATACACATGCACATGCACTAATGCAAACATACACTCTTTCTTCCCCACACACACTCTCACACAGACTTCCATGTCCCTCTCTCTCTCTCTCTCTCTCTCTCTCTCTCTCTCTCTCTCTCTCATACATGCACATACGCACACACATACACACTCTCTTTCTCATGCACTCGCACACGTGCACACATACACACACATATGTAAATATATAATATTATGTTTTATTATATTTAGATGCATATACTTATATATACATGAGCATTTATAAAACAAATATATACGCATACACATATTTTTAATTAATATTAAATGTTAATACATGGGGATGCATGGTGAGGTGTGCTCACTCTCTTAAATAAGTGTATCTTACATACAATGTTTTTTGTCTTTTCTTTTGCACGCATATGTGTGTGATTGTGTGCACATACACACGTATGTATGATTGTGTAATGATGACTTTATGCATGCATGCATCATGCAAATGTCTTGATTATGTGTATGTGCTATTGTGTGTGGTGTGTGAGTGTGTGAGTGTATGTGTGTATTTGTGTGTGTGTGCATATTTGTGTGTGTGTGTACGTGTGTGTGTGTGTGTGTATTATAAATTAGTGTTTGTGTGTGCACGTGTGTGTGTGTGTACATATTAGTGTGCATGTGTGTGCATCCCTGCCCCTTGGGTAGTACTATGTATGCATGTGTGTATTTGTGTGTGTGTGTGTGTGTGTGTGTGTGTGTGTGTGTGTGCCCACTACCCCTAGGGTAGTGCTTGTGTGTGTGTGTGTGCGTGTACATGCATGTGTGCGTGTGTGTCTATATGTTTGTGTGTGCGCACACGTGTGTGTATTAGTTTTGTGTGCATGTGCACCCCTGCCCCTTGAGTATTGTGTGTGCATGTGTGTATTTTTATGTGTGTGCACCCCTGCCCCTAGGTTAGTGCTTGTGTGTGTGCGTGTTATGCGTGTGTGTATTTATGTGTGTGTATATATATGTGCACATGTGCACGTGTGTGTGTGTGCCCCATGCCCCTAGGGTAGTGCTTATGTGTGTGTATGTATGTATGTGTGCATGTGTTTATGTGTGTACGTGTGTGTGCACGTATGTGTGTACGTGTGTGTGCACGTATGTGTGTGTGTGTGTGCACGTATGTGTACGTGTGTGCATGTGCTTGTGTGTGTATGTGTGTACGTGTGCGTGTACGTGTGCGTGTATATGTGCATATTTATGTGTGTGTCTATGTGTTTGTGTGTGTCTCTCTCTGTGTGTGCACCCTCGCCCCTCGGGTACTATATGATGCATGTGTGTATTTGTGTGTGTGTGTGTGTGTGTGTGTGTGTGCCCTTGCCCCTAGGGAAGTGCTTGTGTGTGTGCATGTGTGCATGTGCTTGTGTGTATTTGTGTGTGTGCACGTATGTGTGTGTATATATATGTGCACGTGTGTGTGTGTGTGTGTGTACACCCACCCCTTAGGTAAGGTGTGTGCATGTGTACACGTGTGTGTGTGTGTCCCCATGCCCCCAAGGTAGTGTGTGTATATATTGTGCATGTGTGCATGTGTTTGTGTGTATTTGTGTGTGTGCATGTATGTGTGTGTATATATATGTGCACGTGTGTGTGTGTGTGTGTGTGCATGCATGTGTGTGTATTTGTGCGTGTGTATGTATGTATTTGTGTGTGTGCACGCATGCATGTGTGTATGTATGTATTTGTGTGTGTGCACGCATGCGTGTATGTGTATGTGTGTGTATCTATGTGTGTGTGTGTGTGTGTGTGTATAGATGTGTGTGTGTGTGTATGTATGTGTGTGCACATGTATATTATATATATGTATGTGTGTGCATATATAGTGTGTGCATATCTATTATGTGTGGTTTTATATAAATATATATATATAAGTAATAAACACAAAAGTTATCTCTAGCCCAAATCTAGGCATCTAATCTAATCATCTTCCTCAAACAAAGTGTTTGAATGCATTCTCTTTTTCCACTTCTTCAAATTCAAAATTCAAATTGACAAAAGGTCTTGTGATTGAAAAGAGGTGCTTTAAATGCTCTCTCTCCCCCACCCCTCCACGCATTCAAATTCAAAATTAGAATCTCTTAAGATAATATAATATAGAGATATAGATTGTGAATGGTGGGGCCCAGAGGGACAATTTGTCAAACCTCCCAAATTCTTTGCCAAACTGTGAGCAAATGACTTGATGATGACAATTAATAGCAAATGACTTGATGATGACAATTAATTGTGAGCTCCAATGCATCTAGGCGTGGGGGAAAGAAACCCCCAAAGACTGTCTTCTCTTCTCCTTTCTCCTTTTCAAAAATTCTCCCTCTCCACGTGTAAGCTTCTTGGAACCTTCAGCAGGGATTTAATATTCACGTGATCACAAGATTTTTTGTGATAATAACACATGTGAACAAGTTATTCACATGTTCTCATGTTACCGTTCATAAAATAACAGGTCACTTGCCATTTGGGAACCCCTTAAAAGCTTGGCTACACATGGGAATAAGCTATTCACATGTTCTCATGTTACCATCTTCACATAATAGCAGGTCAGTGGCCACCTAAGAAGATTTTTTATGCCCAACAAAGATAATTTTTTTAGGCCCTTGTGAAAGCTTTGTGAATATAACATGTGATCACAAGATTTTTTGTGTTATTAACATATGTTATTAACATGTTCACATGTTCTCATTTACGTCAGTGAAATCCCTGACCTTCAGTTAATAGACGGAATAGATGCCTACTATAAACGACTTAATTTCTAACTAGTCTCTACAAACAAATACTTTACTAAACATAATAATTCTTCATCTTCACTTTTTAGTGTTTGAACAAGTGCTAATCCTTCCACATGTAAAGTTAACATAATCTCATTTTACCAATCTATGAGAGTTGCAGTGGATATAATCTTTTTTTGACACAAACATACTAACATTCTACATAAGACTTATCACAACATTTATATGTATATGTCTAGGCCATCACCATATACTTCAAAATCAAACATCATGAATTTAAAAAAAACACATTCTAATTGAAGTAATAGAATATTATTAATTATTCTCTATGCAACCGGACCTTTAATTTTCTTGAAGAGAATAATCAAAAGACTCATAAAAATTATATCAAATATCAAAACAACTACTTGAATTAAATTAAAAATTAAAAACACATATCAAAACATAGAGCAAGAGAAAGAAATACATCACCATCAACACAAGGCAACACAAGACTGGGTGCAATCTTCCCCCCCCCAACGTGAGTGGCTTCTTCTCGCGTGGGCATTTTTATATATTCCAAAAAGTAGGCTTTCAGCCAAAAATAAAGTATACATCCATATTTGGACTTGGCCATTTAATTAGACTTTGTCCTCAATTAACCTTTGTCCTCAATTAACCTTTGTTCTCAAACCTTCTAAGGTTTGCACAATTCTTCTAACACAATAATCTAACTTGTGTACATATGCACATTACAAAATAAATCAACTAATGCTCGTATGCACACTGTACAATAAATTGACGCGTGCACACACACACATCACACTGATGTCAAAATAATATCAAATGCCATAATATAGCCACAAAATATTATGAGATCTGTCCACACGCCACGACTCAATCCACCATCCGTGCGACACCTAAATCGGTACCCTCGTATTGTGCAACACCTAAATCGGTACCCTTGCACACCTCATCACCTAAACTCATAAACATAAATCACGTCAGTAGTAACAATCAATTGACATCACATCAATCAATCCTAACGTGTTCATGATGAGAAATAGGCATCATAAAAAATATATACAAATTTAAATGACCATGATTATTATTCAAATAACATGGGTCATAACAGTCCTCCCTGTTGGGAATCAACTGTCCTCAGTTGTACAATCAATGAGTGGATGGCTTCATGGCACAAGTGGAGGACAAGATCATCACATCAAACAATTTCTGAAAATAAAACCAAACAAATGAACGCATGTAAAAGGGATCTAAGTGTCCCATACCACAGAGGTACCTTCCACATACAAACACTCGCTGGTGAAAGATAGAAGACATAGATACGTCTGGGGGTAGGTATGTAAAACCAATCTAATGTCCCATACCATAGATTAATTCCACACGACACTACCTTAAGAATAGAAGTTTGAGACGGAGTAGCTAATTCCCTCTGAAACTTTCATTCCGACATAACTTTTCTCTATCCTCAAAATTAAACTACAAGTCTTATTCCAAAAATGAATTAGGTCAAAATGGAAATTCTTATCAACTTAGAATTGAAAAATAATCACTTACATTACTGTCAATAACTTGATGAATTCTGGGGATTTGTTCTTGATCTTCATCTTGTAATTGTCTCACTAAATTCTCGGGATTTGTTTTTTATCTTAATCTTGATAAATTCTTGAGATTTGTCTTTGATCTTAATCTTGTACTTGTGTAACTAAATTTCAAAAATTATGATCTTTGAATAGGTATATAATTCTTGAATTTGTGAATCTTACTTGTAAACAATGAAATCGAAAGGAGATCTTGATCTTAAGCTTAATCTTAAACTTGAAATTAGAACTTGAATAATGATAGACATCTTGCACCCTAGTTGATAGTAAGAACTTGATATACTAGTAATGAATCTTGGCTTAGATTAAAGATACTTGAATGGACGAAAATTGAGAGATCATAATTGTAATTGAGAGAAAATTGAGAGATCAGTCTTAAATCGTAATTGCAATTCTTGAATAAATCTTGTTCTTAAGGGGTTTAAATCTTGTGGTTGAATATATCTTTGACTTAGAACAATTCTTGGTCTAGAAAGAATCTTGTACTTGGATAGATCTTTAAACTGGAACACTTGAAAATTTAGACAAAACTTAACTTGAATTGGTATAAACTTCGTAATTGTGATTGGTATACAACTTAAGCTTGGTTTCTAGTCACTTGAGAGCTATTTCTTTAGTTTTCTCATCATCACTAAATTCGTTGGTTAAGCAATTGATAACTTGAATCAAAGACTAGAGAAACTTGCTTGGATCTTGAATCTTCAAATTGGTCTTAATCTTCTATGAAATGTCTAGCAATCACTTTTACTTGAATTTAGGCAACTAGATCTTGAAGATAACTTTTACTAATCTTGTCTCGATCTTTCTATTTAGGTCACGGTATCTAAAATTCTTTTCAGGAGCTAAAGTTTTCTAACTAGGTCTAGAAGAAAAGAATATTCAGAAGACAAATACAAAAGCAAACAAGAAATTGTATACAATAAATAATTTTTTAACACATACCTCCACCTTTGGTTAATGTGTCGAGTGTGTTAACGTCTTCAGTGTCAAGATATTCCTGAGTAGTACGATGGTGTGGATATTCATCCATTTCTTAACAATTAAAAGAATAGGAAAAATTTAAAACAAGAGAAAAGATAGGATTTCTTATCTCATTTGGAATGTCGAACTAGATGTGAGTCCTGCCAAGTTAGCTCAATACACAAATGCATAATTTTTCAAGAAATAATCCATGTACTCTTTAAAATTAGAAACTAGCCGTAGATTAAAGCAAAATTTTAATGATATCTTCACTAACAAACTGTTTATATTATTCGTACTTCATGAGGATTTAGAAAACAACATTATTCACAAGAATTTGACTAAAGTCTCAAAATTTCTCTTGAGGTAAGTTCTCAAAATCTAGAGAAGAAATCTAAACTAACTACATGTATATGAGATTCTTTTTCATAAAATATGATGGGAATAGTCAAAAATGTTTTCTTTTGTAAAACTTTTGATTGGTCTCATTTATAAAGCTTTAAGCTTATTTGAAGGCTTTTAAAGCTTAGTCAAAAGCTTAGATATATATAAAGTTTTATGCTGGTTAATAAGCTTTTAATTAAGCTTATTAAAGCTTTTATAAGCTCTCTTTTTTTTCTACGGCTATTCACACAGCGCAGCCCGTAAGAGTAAAAAGGGAGATTTTATTTTTGTTTTTATTTTATTTTTATTTTTTTTAAAAATAATGCCTCCTGGATTGAGCGCGGCCAAGATTTGAGGGACAACCCTTAATGTGGGTTATAAGCACAAAGCTTTTAAGCTTCTGCTTAATTAAGCGCAAATAGAAAAATAAATGCTTAATTAAGCACAAATAGAAAAATAAATAAAATTGGGGCCTCCCTGAATTCGCAGCGAGATGGATGGAGAGAGAAATCGGATGGAGAGGAATGCGCTGTCGTTGCCGCTGCCGCTGCCCGCCGATACGGAGGAGGGAGAGAGGGATTGGGAGTTATATATATATATATATATATATATATATATATATATATATATATATATATATATTCTCTAAGCTTGCGCCCAGTACAGCGCAGCGTAGAAGAGGGAAAATAAAAATTAAAAGTAAATTTTTTTTGAAAACTACTCTTCAACAATTCTCATCCCTCTATTATAGAAACTGAGCAGAGGAAAGGTTTAGCAATTCTGATTATGGCTCTCCATGCTCCTCTGCTTGCTCTTTCAATCCGTACAGACAGATTAGGAAGAGGATTAGTGAAGAGGAAGGTGGTTTCATGGTTTTGAGAAACCCACTAATGGTTTTTCACCTAGTTTTACCCTTTGGGCAATAGAATGATGGAGATTGATTACCCAATGGTCAAAAACAAGCTTAATTTGATCCATAGATAAACAAAAATCCATAAACGTCTTCTTCTTCAATTAAAATTCAACAAAATTACCAAAATCACCTCTGTTTTTGTTTCTTTCACCTCTTTTGACCGCCTTCAAGAAAATTAAATTACACCAAAGCTCTGATACCACTGCAACCGGACCTTTAATTTTCTTGAAGAGAATAATCAAAAGACTCATAAAAATTATATGAAATATCAAAACAACTACTTGAATTAAATTAAAAATTAAAAACACATATCAAAACATAGAGCAAGAGAAAGAAATACATCACCATCAACACAAGGCAACACAAGACTGGGTGCAATCTTCCCCCCCCAACGTGAGTGGCTTCTTCTCGCGTGGGTATTTTTATATATTCCAAAAAGTAGGCTTTGAGCCAAAAATAAAGTATACATCCATTTTTGCACTTGGCCATTTAATTAGACTTTGTCCTCAATTAACCTTTGTTCTCAAACCTTCTAAGGTTTGCACAATTCTTCTAATACAACAATCTAACTTGTGCACATATGCACATTACAAAATAAATCAACTAATGCTCGTATGCACACTGTACAATAAATTGACGCGTGTACACACACACATCACACTGATGTCAAAATAATATCAAATGCCATAATATAACCACAAAATATTATGAGATCTGTCCACACGCCACGACTCAATCCACCATCCGTGCGACACCTAAATCGGTACCCTCGCACTGTGCAACACCTAAATCGGTACCCTTGCACACCTCATCACCTAAACTCATAAACATAAATCACGTCAGTAGTAACAATCAATTGACATCACATCAATCAATCCTAACGTGTTCATGATGAGAAATAGGCATCATAAAAAAATATATACAAATTTAAATGACCATGATTATTATTCAAATAACATGGGTCATAACACTCTAAAAGCTATACATACCAAAAGTATATACGCATAGCCTTGATTGATATCTTGAATTAAGATACCATGTCGATAGTTGTCATACATAGATCATGATAACTACTTTTAACACATCCCTTTTCAAAACAACTTGAGAGTAGTAAATATCAAAAGATATATATATATATATATATATATATATATATATATATATATATAAGTTAGCAATGATTTTCTATACAATGCACAAATCTAAAAATTTTATAACTCTTGTGCATAAAGAAAAGTCCTCCAAAACAAACTTACTATCTTGCTAAAATACCTTTAGCCTTGTTGAATCCCATCAACCCTATATGAAGGGAGATAAAAATAAGTCTAGCAAGACAATTTACAATACTTATTTCTAGTATTTAATAAACTCATGAGACATACCTTGTGCTTTACCATAGATGTGGTGACTAGTCTTAGCACTACTTCTCCACATGTCAATGGCAATACTCAAATCATGCTCAACAAGTGGAGAACCTTCAATCGATATACGCATGAGTGCATCCAAACTTCAAATACTCAAAGCATTTTGTAGCTTTGACTTGATGATGTTTTTGATGCTAAATCCCCTTTCACATGCTATTGTACCAGCACATTAAAGCATGGATAAGTGTGCCGACGAAGTAACATAGGATACTTTGCACTTGTGGTTGGATTCCTACCAATTGACACCCAAGTGTCCTATAAGCTACACTCATCCCGTTCATAAGGAGGTTGGGTCTTGAAATATTGATACTTTTTTTCTACTTGCACCTTCTCAATGAGAGGACCATCAACCTAACCACTTTCTAAAACCTTTGTTTTACCATAATAGGATGCTAATGTTTCAATTTTAGCATATCCATAAGTTTAATTGGTTTGCCTTTTGGAAACATGCAAGGTGATAATGCTTTAACACTAGTTTGGTAATAGGACACAAAAGAGTCCGTGGACATATTTATGTCCTATTAACTTTATGGAATTATTTAGAACACATGGATAGTGAAAATCAAAGGTTTCCTTTTTTCATATCATTGTACATAGTGAAGGAAAATTTGGGATTTTTTGGGATCACATTGGTTACCTTTAGGCTTTTCAATTTTATAATAATTAATAGGCCAAATTACAATCAAAATGTAGAGCTATTTGGACTATATTTAGATCAAAGGCTTTAATTAGCCAATTTCTCATTGTTTAAAGTTTTTGGATATTGATTGCTTCATAAACATATATATGGTGTAATACAATCCATCTTAGGGGCTAAAAAATCAATTAGAACTCCAAATTTAGTTCTTAATGAAAATTCAAAGGTATTTAGCTATCTCAAAAAAAATAACTTTGAGAATCTCGTAAGGCTTCAAGTGGAATATCTAGTTATTTTATTCCATATTAAACACTATTTTTTATAAGTTTCTCACTATATCGTCTAAGTATAAGCGGGTGGTTATAAGATAAGGGGCACTATTTTTGACAGTTGGGCCCCCTGAAGGTATCCTGAAAATAGGCATCTTCACAACTTAGAGGATGGTTATGTTTGGAATTTAGTGGCATGGTGTTTGGGGCACATTATACATATAGTGGGTGTTCCAATGGCACCCCTTGGTTAGAAATCCAATTTATTTTAGTGATTGTTTCATTGCACGGAAGTTTTGGCATTTGTATCTTCTAACTTTCTTTACTGCAGTATATGTCACACTTACAATGCTTAGTACTTCTGCATCCCAAGTCCAATGATCATCCCAATTCGTACATGAATGTAACAAATTGCATACATCTTAACTTGATTTATTGGAAATTGTTTTAGGTATTTAACTATTTTGTATAAATATTTTTTTGTTGCTTTATATTATAAAGCAATATGTGATTTTCTATTCAAGATCTTGGCAATTGTGAAGCTCATCATTGAAGATCCAACGGTGAGAAGTTAGAGAAATACGTCTAGAATATGGCCATATTGTCAAATTGTAATTTTAACGGTTGAATTTGTTCCGATCTTCTATAGAAAATTCACTTAGTCTCTTAGAGGGCCTGTAGAAGTTTAATAATTTAATTATATGAATTTAATACGACCCTCATTGTACTTCAATTTCTTGTGGATCAAAGTACTTATCATGATGAATTTAACAAAAAAATGGAGTGAATTTAAGTAAGGGAAGCCCATTTTCTAGCCATCTTAATCAAATTTTCACTATTTGTCCGCCCAAAGTCTAAAACAAAGGATGCCTATTAGGCATGCTGTTTCACCAAACCGAGAGAGTATGCCATTTGTCAAGCAATTGAGCTATGGTAACTTGGTCTTAGTCCTACATGTACATGCCACATCATATGGAGGAGACCACATGGCATGCCACATCACATCCATACATGGCATTTCCACTTAATCAAGAATGTCCATGTCATCTTGCCACCTCAACATAATCAACTTGGTTGACTTTCTGTGCCTAGATAGCATGGCACATCATATACATGCATGGCATTGCCACCTCACACTTGACCATGAGGAATGCCTATGTGGAGGTTCCATGTTAAGCATAATTTTGCCATGTGGCAAAATGCCTACCACCTCACCATTATATTTCATGATTTTATTAATACAAAAATAATAAGTTATTATTAAAATAATTTATTTTTAATAAAAATTTCAAAATAAAAAATGTGTAATATAATTTTAAGGCTCTCCTCCAAAAAGAAAAAAAATAAATATAATTTTTTCTATCAAATAAATATAATTATTGAATAAAAAATAATATTAAAATTTCTTTAAACATATTATTTATTTAAACTCTTACTATTTAAAAATGTGTTTTTTAAAAATATTTTTTGGAAAAAAACTTGAAATATGTCTAAAGAAATTTAAATATTATTTATTAATTAAATAAATTTTATGTATTATATAAATAAATTTGGTTTATTAAATAAACACAAAGTAATATTTATTACTTAAAATAATTAATTAATTCATCATTTCTAAGAATATAATTATATTTTAATATTTTATTAAAAAATAGCATTATCTGTAAAAAGATTAGATAAATTGACAGAAATCCAAATTTTACCATAATCTAGTTTAACCAATGAAATGCTAACTAGCTTCGTATATATAGCCCAATTTTTTGAGTCTCCCTTATTCTTAGAGCTTCACCAACTTTGGAGATAGCTCCATTCCAAGCATATGTTAATCTTATTCTAGTATTACTTTAATCTTGATTATCTTCAATTTTATGCTTAATCTTTGTTTTCCAACATCTTAGCATGGGTTCACAAAGTCGTGGTGGGAGTAGAAAAAGTAATAGGCAATGAGATCCTCTGATCCACCTTATTTATGAGAAGCAAGTAGTAAGTGTTTGCATGGAAGATAGGAGAAGAAGAGATTGTGAGCGTAAAGTAAGGGCTCGAGCATTGCAACGCACGGTGGCTTTGATTGATGAGGCATCATCTCCTCCCCCCACCCATTCTCCATATCTTCCCCATGACCCCACTCCACCTCCTTCTCCTCCTCATTCTCCCTCAATTCTTTCTCCACACTATTTTGAGCCCTTTGCCACTCCTCCCTTACACCTTGCTCATGTGGTCCTCACTCCACTCTCAGGCGCTGCCAAGGTGGGCCTCTTGACCTTTTGGCACGCCCTCCGAGTTTGGCACTTCTCGCTTGGGTGTTTCCTACCATGAGCTAGCCACTCCTCCATTTGGCGCCTCTCTATATTTGGGTGCACCATTCGAGCTTGCCACTCCTTTGTCTGGCGCCTCCCATCAGCTTGCCACTCCTCTACCTCCTAGTGTCTCTCCACCCTCGGATACGGCCCACGAGTTTGCCTCACCTCTCTTGGGTGACACCTACGAGCTCGGCACTCCTCCATTTAGTGTGGCCCATGACCTTGATGCCACTCCTCCATGTGGTGCACATGTCCTTCCTGCGGCACTCCTCACTTTGGTGATGCCGATGACATTGTCAACCATGTGCTTGCCACTCCACCCTCCAGTGTTTCTCATGAGGAATCTTCTCATGGGAAATCCCTTTCCACGTCTGGTGCACGAAACCATGCCAATGCTATCTTTGACGACAACAAGGACTTTGTAAACCTCGATGTGGCATCACAGTAGTCTAGTGTGTTAGATGCGTTGCTATGGCACTCGCGCATGGTATAGTGTACCGCTGTTTCCATGATTTGCAACCCACATTTGAGGAGGGGCGATGCTGGTGTGCTACTAAGCTTGAGGCATTCCTATAGCACAGTTAAGCGTAAGATGCATATCCCAGATGGATGCAAGACGTGCCCTTATAGCGTTTGCTTTCAGCAAGACGTGCCCTTATAGCGTTTGCTTTCAGCAATGTCCTACCAGGTACCCATCATGCCACTTCTCGCATACTTTAGATTCCTCGTCGAGCACTTCATGTAGAGTTTGTGAGGAGATAGATCTTGGACAGTGGTGCTCTATGGGCTAGTAGGGGCCATGCACCTAGATGCAGTTGTTTATTGGTCCTTGAGATGAGGGGGCGATGATAGAGAGGCTTTGGAAGGAGCATTGTCGTACATCACCAGAGTACAAGAAGGCATTGTGACATAGCGTTCGTCATGGAGAGTACATAGTGCATGGGGCTTGATTTCTTGAGATGACACAGACAAAGTTGTACTTTGAGTTCAAGTTTGCACACCCTGAGATCACCATTAGCTACCAGTGTTCATTTGAGGCTCACAAGCCTTGGTTTGTGCGCTTCTTGAGGTAGCGTGACACATGTCTTTGTAGGTACCACATTGGATTAGCTTTTGTATGGTGTCTTTTGTGGCTTGTCTAGCCATCGGGGGTAATGCCTTATAGCTTGAGGGATTTGCCCCTGGGTGGAGGCTGTTGTCTACCATCCGATGGCTTTTGTCATGGGGACTTGCACCTCATGCAACACCTTGGCCATGCTTCATGAAATGGAGTGATCATAAGCTAAGATTTGGGATAATCATTATACTGATTAACATGAAATTAATAAGAAATCATGCATAATGCCTAAGTGATTTAGCCTTTCACCAAAGGATGGAAACACCCTTCCATAAGTCAAGGTTGAAAGCCATGAGGCTCCAAGAGTCATGATGACTAATGTCAAAAGATATTCAAAGGTGTCAAAAGGTACAATAGTAGTCCATGAGCCCCCTTTTATACTTGAGACCATGACCAAGGTCCTAAACCTAATCTAAAGTTGTTGCTTCATTACAAACCATCCCCTCCTATTATGATTTCATCCTTGAAATCAAAGGGTGGTCGTGCACAAAGAAAAGACATATACAAGTGGCTATGTACTAAAGCCAAAAATCACATCCATGGCTGAATATCGATGTAGCGGAAAACCCATACATGAATCATATGACCCCTGGGGTTAAATGGAAAGGATGAAGGGCTCCCATCGATGATGAGGCTATCTATGCAACCACTTGGATCAAAAGGAAATCCGAGGCATGAAAAATCCAAGGTAATGGTCCCACGATAATCTGGTGCAAGTGGAGAGGATAAGGAACCACTATCGATGATTAAGCTAGTTGAGTATCCTCTAGGATCAAAAGGATATGTATGATATACACCTCGAACTATCGAAGCTGAAATGGTAGTAGCTCCTGGGTCAAACGGAAAGCTCAACTCCAAAGCCAAAGTAATGGTAGCTCCTGGATCAAAAGGAAAGCTTGACTCCAAAGAAATAGTAGCTCCAGGGTCAAAAGGGAAACTTGTAAGCCCATCCTCACGACCATAGTGTGAATCTTGCACAAAAATTATCCACCAAAGAAGATCGAAACTCCTAGCCAGAATGTCAAATGATCCTGGCCCAAAATGACCATTGTGTAGGCCAAGACTGAGATATGTCGTAGGTGCATATGAAAGTTGAACCACATATCTGAAAAGTATGCTCCAAGTATGCTCCTCAAGTGGTAAAGAATGTATCCAAAGGAAAATGTCTTGGCTCCAAAGGACATAGGCTTGTGTCAACACCCGTGGAGCCAAATGAACATAGCTCGAGGTTGGCCTCATGTAGAGTCAAGTAAGGTCACTAAGGTCATCCCCAAAGGTATAGACAATCTCCATCAATGGTGTCCCTATATGACCTAAATCATATCTCTAACAATAGTGGATCTAAGAAAATATCTAGATCAAATGTAAAGCCCTCGAGGCTGATGTCGTAGGATATGCTAAAAATATGATCGATATGCATACTCCTACGATGATCAATATGCTAAAAATATGATCGATATGCACACTCCTACGATGTCTCACCTCCACGAACTCATCACTACTCTCATGCACTATCCCTGACTGCGCAATCACAACAACTCGATCCACATGAATGCTACCACGAATACTATGAAAACTAGGAGTAGTGTTCGTATCCAAAATCTCTCCACATGTGATAACTCTAGAAGAGTAGCCCAACACATCTAATACTAGAACCTCAGGTCTATGATATGCTCATCAACAAGTGAAGTGTCATTCGCATGTGTAACTAGGGATGCATGACTAATGGAATAATCATGACTAGTTAAATGCCCATTAAGATCGTCAGATGTATCACTATGGTTATCTTATGTATCCCATGATCACTAGAAATAGAGATAGGTTTCTCCATGATGCTCATAATGCTTGATGTCGTTGCCATGCCTACCCCTAAGATCATGTCCACATGATCTAGACCCTCTGTGAAAGATCCCTGCCCCCTCCGTGCAATGAATTCGGGGGTGCTAGCAGCGGAAGTAGCACTTCTCGCGCAGGGCAGAGCCTCTCAGTCGGGGCCTCGCCCACGGATATCCGGACAAGAGACTAATCCCTCGGTTCTTCCAAAACCGAACTCAGAAAAAAACTTCCCTCGCCCAGAAAGCACGGGTGATTCTTCCAGGATATTTTTATTCTAACGTAGTCAAAAAGCCTTAACTAACCAAACTGATCCGACCGAACCCGTAAGTCACATGGTCAGATCAAGGAAATGACTTGCACTTGGATCATAGAGACCAACGCTTTTTTCCTCATGGTGGAGAGGCACAACCATTGATTCTTTTCCATAGAACAAAGACTATCCGGGATTTAATTCATCTATCGTGCCATAACAGAATTGAGTCTCATTTTAGGGATCCATCAGTCCAGCCTAACCCCATCCAGTCCCGTGGATTAGCCAACCGCCCAACCACTGTAGTGATGGGATCCAATTAGGAATTTGGTTAGGTTTCGTCCCGGGTACCAGGGGAAAAGAGTTCCTAGGCCCCCTAGCCGACGCTTCATGCAAACTTCAAGATAGTCATACCACTTACACACCCAATATGAAATTGCCTGTTTCACAGATTCAGCTGACTTTAAAATAATCTTTTAATGAAACCATAGTATCACTGATCATAATCCTCCAAAATATCCAGTTGAATTCTAATTTCCAATCATTCCTTCATCGGTGTATCTATGGCATCATTGGCAACCAGAACGCTCACCATCTGTCCACTTAGGGGCCTTTTTGATTGTTCCTAGCTCATAGTACCCAGCAATATATTCTCTTATAAAAATCAAGATGGAATCTCCGTTGAAGATCAATAAGATTAACCAACAAATCCATATAAAAGAGCCATGGACTCATCCGTTGGACCAACAAGGTCAATCAACCAGATCCATGCCTGAATTCAGAAAACAACTCTTACTCCTTGTTCCAATATCTTCCTCGATGCATGCGTGGGTATCTTCAGCGACCCAGAGCCCGAGCACCGTATGGTCAGCACCCATATCACATCACATCCATTTCACCTCACATCTCATTCATTCACATCTATCCCGATTCACATCCCATCATATCTCATCCCTTCACATCACATCTATCCTGATTCACATTACATCACATCCATTCACATCACATCTCATCCATTCACATCTATCATGATTCACATCACATCCATTTCACATCACATCTCATTTATTCACATCTATCCCGATTCACATCCCATCACATCTCATCCAATAACATCACATCTCATCCATTCACATCTATCCTGATTCATATCACATCACATCACATCACATCTCATCCATTCACATCTATCGTGATTCACATCACATCCATTTTACATCACATGTCATTCATTCACATCTTACATTATATCACATCTCATCACTTTCACATCCACATCCCTTTACATTACATCACATCCACATTCATTTACATCACATTCTTTCACATACACATCCACATCCATTTAAATCACATTCTTTCACATACACTTCCACATCCATTTACTTCCCATCTTATCCTTTCACATATCCTCTCATCTCATCATTCACATCCACATCCATTTACTTTACATATCCTCTCATCTCATTCTTATCTCATCATTCAAATCCACATCCATTTACTTCACATCTCATCCTCATTCATTTTCATCACACCACATCCTATCACATCCCATTCACATCTTATCGCATCCCATTTACATCTTATCGCATCCATTCACATCCTATCACATCCCATTTACATCTTATCACATCCATTCACATTCTATCACATCCCATTCACATCCTATCACATCCCATTTACATCCTATCACATCCTATTTACATCCTATCACATCTTCTTTACACCTTATCACATCCCATTCACACCTTATCACATCCCATTCACATCCTATTTTCATTTAGTAGCTTTTCTACTTCGATACCGATAAAATGAAACTTTTTCTAAATTTTTACCAATTGCTTGGCTTAGATAAAGGTTCTTTTTCTTGACGAGATTATTTCCATATTCTTTCTCAATTCCTCAAATGAATTATATTCAATATTCCTCTTTTGAATAAAAGAATTCATGGGATTTACAAAAATCAATTCTATCCATATTTTCACTTTTGATCATAAATTGAATTATACTAAAAATTTCTCTTTTTTTCATTTAATTTCTTAGACCTCAATTATCATGGGAATTTCTTTTTTTGTATTTAATTATTTGCATTCCAATGTCATGAAAATTTCTCTTTTATCATAAAATAAATCTATCTAAAATTTCTCTTTTCTTTAATAAAATATCCATTAATTCAATATGCCAATAATTTCACTTTTACTATTTAAATGATTGAATTTCAAATGTCATGGTAGTTCCTCTTTTATTATTTAAATATTTCTCATACATAAAATAAATTTATCTAAAATTCATCTTTGAATTTAAATAAAATATGCATTAATTTCAATATGCTAGGAATTTCACTTTTCCTATTTAAATGATTGAATTCCAAATGTCATGGGAATTCCTCTTTTATCATTTAAATATTTCTCATACATAAGGGGCTTGCTTCTCTATCATAGAAGAAGCCCCCAACCAATCAATTGGTTTGTGTGTTGAAAAGAATGCTCCAAGGATGGTTGAAGAGAGAGAGAGAGAGAGAGAGAGAGAGAGAGGCTCCACTCTCTCCAAAAGTAGAGGACTTTTCAGGGATAATAAAAAATATCATTATTTTAATGTAATACTTGCATGGTATAGTTCACAGATTTTTTTACAAAAGATTAAGTATCTATTTATAGGTGAGGGAGGCCTGTAACCAAGTCCAACTAGGTTCTAGAATTTTCCAGGTTCAGTTTGGCTGAATTTAGACAAGATTTGGACCTAGTTTGGCTCACTTTTGATTTGGTTTGATCCAGGAGAGAGGAGAGATAAAAATATCACAATATTTTGGAGTTAAAAACTCCACCACATGTGTGAAATAGGCGCCTCCTTGAAGTCCCTCCTTCTCCTTACCAAAGTGTCAATCATTATACCAAAATGTCTTATTTTTTTAGTAATATCTCATAGTTTTTTTACTAATAAACCTTGTGCTTAGTCAACTCTTCATCTTATGTGGACATTCACTCGGGTATTTTCTTTTATTCATTGGATTTATCTCCTCCCCATACTTGGATTAATCTCATTGGTCTGATAACGAGCGTAAAGCCATGAAGATAATGCATACACGATCCTCTCTTAAAATCAAGATTTGAGATTCTGTCACAAAGTGATATCGATGACGAAGATGATGTGTGGTTTGTCACTCATAATGAGGATAAAAATAGTAAGAAACACCGTGACACTACCCGATCCTCAAAGCATGTGAACAAGGGCTAAAATGCACAATGAACTCGCACTGTGTGAATGCGCCCAAACTAAGCACCAATGTACATGCAAAGAACACTATGCACCCAAACGTGTAAATAAAGCCTACAATGTGCTAATGTGTGTGAATACGCCCCATAAAAGTCCTAAGCATGTGAACACCTCACACAAATGTGTTGGTGTATGAACAAGATCCAAAACCACATATAAGAATCACCACACAAGTGCCCAAAATCATGTAAATCCAAACTATAGGGTTGGGCATATGTGAACAATCCCCAAATACACGAAATCGGCTCAATGTGTACAAATACCCTCCTCGAGGCTCACCGCACATGAACAAGCCTCAAAATTACCATGTTGTCCACCTCCAGGCTCAAGACATGTAAACGAACTCAATCATCACATATGAACAGCCCAAATCCATGTGGTAGATGAATAACTAGTGTGGAAGGAAATATTAATAGGCTGGGATTTGTGAATAAAGAGATCCAAAGGGTGAATGGAGGATGGACCAAAGGGAGTGTGAAAAGAAGAAAGGAAAAAAAAGCCTAAAGGTTAAAGCTCAAAAAGTTCCCTCACCTAGCGGCCTGTTTGTTTGTTTGTTTTTCTCTCCTTCTCCTTCCTTCACACCCTAACGTCAGCTGATAGTTGATTTTGTTTTTCTCTTCTCTCTCTTGCTGACCACCTACACTTCTCTTGTAGTGTCTTTTCTCCTACCTATACATAGAACTATTGTCCGTTCTCTTCCTTGACCCTATGGACAATCTTGGCCACCACCATCACTGCTACTTAGACCAATGAATTCATATACGTAGCAAATGATGTGCAAGAGTAGGGAAATACGTAGATACATGCAATGAAGTACATTATTGCTTGCAGTTAAGTCAAAGTACACTTTCCCTACCCATGGAAGAGGTCTTGCATACCCAGCAGAGCAGCCTCCCCTGTTTGTCTCCCCTGCAAATAAATTTGTTTGAAGATATCCTATAGGCTACACTAATAGAAAATGAGATAAAATATATATGCAAAGATGCAACCTTAGAGAAATCCATAGCGTCCACACATATAGTTTCATTCTATGGGTTTTAAAAAATCTTAGGTGGTGGTCTATCATTTAGAATCTTTATCTCCTTAAAAAAATAAAATTGTCTCATCATTGCCTATTAAAAGGTAATCAAAGTATGGAAATTAACGACAAAAGTATGGAAATTAACGACAACAAGTCTACCATCTAGAAAAACAACGATTTTAACTAACAGATTCTAGAGGATTCATGATCACGATAATTACCCTTCAACATCATTAATTTAATCATAAACTTTTTAACTAATTAACAAACATATAAATCATGTGCTCCATTATTATCATCCATGCTCAATTCTTTATTACTTTTGTGTAGAAAATAGAGAGGTTAGATCTTGGCCTCAATCGAAAGGTGTTTATTATTTATTGCCAAGAGGTTGGATCCCAAATTCCAATCCCTTGCTAACAATATAACTTATTACCTATATGTTGTCTCAACCATACAACATAACCAAATATAACTTATTACCCATATGTTGTGTGAACAATACAACAAAACTTATTACCTATATGTTGTATTAACAATACAACATAACTTATTACCTGGTGTTTATTGCCGCCTTGAATAATTATTCTCTTATTCTATGCCGGCGGTGATTGCGGAAAAGTGTCCCTTGCCGAGAGGATTGCTATGCCGGCGCTTATTGCGGGAAAGTGTCGTGTCTCGTGTGTGTGGGGGTGGGTGAGTGGGTCGGACAAGTTTGAATCAGGGCTGCTGCAGGACGCTCCTTGAGCGCCTCAGGGCACCAGGCGGCAGCAACAGCAGAGCTCTTGGAGGCTGCAACGGCGCTCGGGGTGGTTGTAATGGCGGAACTCCTTGGGCTCCAGGCACTCCAACTTGGGCTGGGGCAGGCTGCAGGGGCGGAACTACTTGGGCTCTGAGCTGACGTGGAAAACCTCGCGTAGCCCTGTCCCACATCCCCACCGCCAGCAGAGACCCCATCAACAGGACGATTCCCCCAGCAGAGAGCAGACAAAGAAGGGGCAGAGAAGATATGGAAGAGGCCGCGAGGCCTGCGCACGAGAAGGCCAGCAGAAAGCTGAAGATGCAGGATTTGGAGAGGACGGAGAGGAGGTCTTCGAGACGGGGCGAAGTAGGGAAGCGCTGGAGAAGTTCGGCGAGAAGCAATCCACAGAGGGCAATGACAAAGGTGCAGGAATTGAAAAAAAGGAAGAGGGAGGTGAGGGTAGAGGCGTAGAAATGGTGATCCGCATCGAAGCCCCGGGGGGGTTGAAGGAGCCCAGAGAAGCACGCTCCGCCTACTGTGGCAAACACAGTGTTGTACAAACTCCCCATAGAGAATTGCGGGCTTTGGCGGCTTTTATCTGGCTGCTTAAATAGGGCCAGGTCGCAGAGTAATTCCCAGAACCTTCTGCTGCCGTCGCAGATCGTGGACGCTGCCGGCGTGCCGCCACGGAGATCGTGGAAGCTCGTGGGACTCGGTTGGATCAGAAATATAGAAAAAGTTCTTTATCAGTGTCACGCTTTAAGTTTAATTTAATTTTTTGCATTTTTTTAGTTATAAAATCGATTTAAACAAGTTGGAACAAAGTCAACCACTTAGCGCATCAGCAGGCTTCCTGAAAGCTGCCTTAAACCCCACGGTACGTGCCTTAACTGCAGGCACGAGAACCAAAGAGGAAAAAAATAGACACGCAAGTGCTCACGGTTAACTAAGACAAAGACAACCCCCCCCCACATTAGGAGATACGTGCTCACGGAAAACCTAAGACAAAGACAACCCCCCACATTAGGAGATGCTTACGGAAAACCTAAGACAAAGACAACCCCCATATTAGGAGGACAATGTTTATCCTAATAAAGCAACTAGTATTGGACCGGTGCGTTGCTGGGGAGACCAAGGTTCTAGAAAACAACTGGTTCTCTCTTTACATCCATCTCTCGCTTTCTCTCTCACTCCTAGGGCTGCCTCTATCTCTCTTTCTCTCCCCCTCTAGGCCTGCCCCCATCTCTCCCTCTCTTTACATCCATCTCTCGCTTTCTCTCTCTCACTCCTAGGGCTGCCCCTATCTCTCTTTCTC